>NW_028292579.1:1853787-1901287 GCF_029948245.1 Actinia tenebrosa | reverse complement strand
TCTTGCACGTCAGATATGACCTACAGATATGACGTACAGATATGACCTACAGAGGCGAAAGCTACTGCGCATACTACAATACGATAAGCGCAGACAGAGTACTGCAGGCGCGTCCTTGCTAACAGGTTTTTACTTACCTCGACTTTCTCTCCC
Organism: Actinia tenebrosa; assembly: GCF_029948245.1. Classification (NCBI taxonomy): domain Eukaryota; kingdom Metazoa; phylum Cnidaria; class Anthozoa; order Actiniaria; family Actiniidae; genus Actinia; species Actinia tenebrosa. The sequence goes on along the minus strand of NW_028292579.1, from coordinate 1,901,134 downwards.
TCTGAAGACATCACCGCGAGAATTCTATCGTAATCCTTCTCGTGAAATTTCACTGTCTTGATGTTGTCGAACACATTCAGCAAATGGGCCTTCGTAACACAAACAAAGTCAAGTCAATGAAATACGACTGGGTCTGAATTTCTTAGTCTCAAAGAACCAGAGAATCATGACTTAAGTGTCCAGGGTAAAGCTCTCGACTTGGAACTGAGAAGATGATCGATTTGGGACGGTGTAGCAGTAGTACACTCGCCTCTCACCTCTGGGGTCTCGAGTTTGATTTGGAATCCCATGTGTGTAGACATTATTATATCTCTTGACTCCCATCGATAAAATTGAGGTCGGCTCTGCACGGGTGGCGTAGCGGTAGAGCGCTCGCCTCTCACCAATGCGACCCGGGTTTGAATCTCGGAATTTGGTTGTTGTTCTCTCCTGTACTTTGAGGGTTTTTCTCCTTCCACGAAACCCAAAAATCTAAATACTAATTTGTGAGTTAGCTATGTCTTTGTACAGCCCAGAGGTTGTTTTAGTGCACTGAAAAATTTGATTTGAGTCGAGATTAGGGCGCAACTGAAATTTTGCTCTCAAATATGATGGGGCACCAAGTATAAACATTTCTCAACAGAAGTACACCATTTGTATCAAGAAATAAGGCCATTTGTACCCAGAATTACGTCATTTGTATCCAGAATTACGTCATTTGTACCCAGAATTACGTCATTTGTACCCAGAATTACGTCATTTGTACCCAGAATTACGTCATTTGTACCCAGAATTACGTCATTTGTACCCAGAATTACGTCATTTGTATCCAGAATTACGTCATTTGTATCCAGAATTACGTCATTTGTATCCAGAATTACGTCATTTGTATCCAGAATTGCGTCATTTGTATCCAGAATTGCGTCATTTGTACCGGAATTACGTCATTTGTACCCAGAATTGCGTCATTTGTACCCAGAATTACATCATTTGTACCCAGAATTGCGTCATTTGTACCCAGAATTGCGTCATTTGTACCCAGAATTGCGTCATTTGTACCCAGAATTACGTCATTTGTACCCAGAATTGCGTCATTTGTACCCAGAATTGCGTCATTTGTACCCAGAATTACGTCATTTGTACTCAGAGTTACGTCGGAACTCAAAATGAGCCGAGATCAGCATTCATGAGACACAGACTAATAGAATAATTGATTTTAGAAAAACAAAGAACAGTAGTTTACCTGAATGGTGTGTGAGTCACTGGCTTGACCGAGAATCTCAAGGAGAACTGGATCCGACACGAAGAAGAAGCGAGGGAAGACAAGCCTCTTCTTCTCAAGATATCTGAAACAAAAACAAAAGATTTTTCGACAACTGTTTGTAATAAGTCTGAGGTTACCTCTACGCTAATAGGGACTTTAAGATTTGGAAAATCTACGACTGCGACGTCAACCAGAAGTGTAAATAATTTCTCTTTGGGGTTCTGTTCATTGTAGATTTCATTCAAAACATTGTCAGTAAAGTCAACTCATCCACAGGGAAGACAGATTTAAACAGACTCGAAACCCAAAGTGCAGTAATTTACACTTCAAGGTAAATAGAGGAGAGTTCGTACGCTTAATTATCTTAAGTGCTTATCTTATCTTAATGTTTGCGTATGCAGCAAAAGCAAAAGCCTTACGAAAAGCTACATGGAGAAGTATGTTGGCGCTGCCACACGAGTTGCATGGAACAATGCAGCGCAATGTGAAAAAATGTTGCGAGACAAGTTACAGCAATCGTTGCCAAAAGTAGAATTCGTTTCTACTTTTGGCAACGATTGCGTCTCCGTTGCACCGTGTAGACACTCTTACAACTTGTGTTGCAAAGCTGTTGTAATACATATTGCAGATATTGTTCAGCTGTCTTCATTCCTTACCCAGTGAGAGATTTCTGGCAGAGTTCCAGCTGTTCTAGAAGATGAGGCAGCAACTGACCAAGGGTTTCGTCGCCCACGCAGCACTGAACGACGTTAGCATTTTCGTGCGCTCGAGTCATGATCTTCACCCACTGTTTGTCGATATTCTGGAATCGCTTGGCTTCCTGCAATCGTTCATAAGGAATATTTATATTGGATGGTACCTTAAGCAGATGATATTGCGACGCTGATGGTATACATCATGATGATGCTGTTGGTAGTGACGATAAGTAATGACGATAATGGTGATGATGATGATTTTGATGATGGTGACGAAGATGATGATGGTGACGAAGATGATGATGGTGACGAAGATGATGATGGTGACGAAGATGATGATGGTGACGAAGATAATGATGGTGACAAAAATGATGGTAATAATGATGGAGATGATGATGATGACGATGGTGATACTGATGGTGATGAAGATGAAGATGATGATGGTGGTGATAGTGACGATGATGAAGCCAAAGATGACGAGTATGACAATCATGACATGAGTCTTAAATTATACGAAAACAATTATTCTCCTCAGGCTCAGTGACTCAGTGACTCGAAGAATTGCCCTATTTCATAATGACGTCGCATCAAAACAAACTATTGTTTTAACGCTAGGGATCATGGTCGCTGGAGGGGGATGGAATGACAACAACACATCTTAAATCACAATGAAATTTGGTTTATGAGCTGGTGAAGGCAAGAACAAATTAAGCTACGGACACACGGTGCAACATTGCGCACAAAATTGCATGGAATTGATGTTGCAGGCCATGACACACGACGCAACTTATTGCACGCAACGTTGCTAAAGTAGAAAACTATCCTACTTCAGTAACATTGCCTGCAATCTTGCGCGCAATGTTGCAACGTTTCTGTGCCTTCAATATTACGCTAAATGTCTCGAAGGAAGAGAATTAAGCTTAATTTAGCCTAAATTTCGTCATTATGAAATAGGGCAATTGCGGTTTGATAAATATTCCACCGATAATCATAATAATTATTAAATAGCGTACCTTTGGCAGTTGTTTGGCAATATCTCCGCCAACGAACACAGCCTCCAGGTAGATCCATAGGTTCTGTACCGTCATCCAGTTCTCTATGATATCTGTAGTGTTGGAGAGTTTCTGTACCCAGGTCTGAATAGTCTTCTTGAACGGGGCGTTATACCTACACAATAGATAGCAAATTAGCAGGGACTGTGTGTAAAACCTTGGGAGCACGGGTGACGTGCGCTGCTAATGTACAACCTCTCACCAATGCGACCTGAGTTCGAGTCCCGCCAGACACGGTGTCGTATGTGAGGAGAGTTGTATGATTGTTCTCTCCTGTGCTTTGGCACTTTGGCCAATCAGATTGCGCGTTAGAACTATTAACTAGAATTATTTTATAATCTCTCACCTGTTGCTTAGCAACGATCCCAAGACCATAAGACTGTCTTCTAGCAGCGATACACTCTCACTAGTGTTGTCTCCCCTCAACAAAAGTTCACCACGGTTTTTGAAGTTGGCAAAAGTGAAGTCCTTCGTGTTCCAGTCAGCAATGACCATTTTTAGTTTGGCTTCAATGTCTTTTTCTTTCACAGCAGCTATGCAGACATCCTAGAGACAGAAAAACGAGAGAAAAGATAATAGCTTAGACTTTGCAAATTGTTAATTTCTCGCGCGCAGACAAATTAGCCGACGTCAACGAGCGCGCGCTCTTTCCGTTGGTTGTTTTGATCGCTAAAAAAACGTCGAAAATTAAAAAACAGACATCAGTTTTTTATGTGTCTGTCCTCTTATTGATGATAAAAAAATAACCAATCAGCGCACGAGAAATTTGTAAGTTATTGTGAAAAATGCGCTCGTGGTTCTACTTGAGTTTGGATCACATACTGATGCCATTCCATGTTCGATTAGAGTACAGAGTACCTTCCATAGAAAAAGGACCTCGGTTTGCTAAAGGAACAACATGCATGTGCTTATATTTTTTATCTTAATTTTTTTTGGACATCTGTGTTTTGAACTTCTGAAGTTTCTGACGACTTTTGAAGAATCTACCAAAACGGAATGGAACGAATGACGAAAAAATAGGATTTAACAGTGGTATTTCTACAGAGCTGCTCTTCATCCACTGAAATCCAATTGGAATTTAGTAGTTGATTTTTGCGGAGGGAGGAGAACCAGAGAACCTGGAGAAAAAATAATCGAAGCACAGGAGAGAACCAAAAAACAACTCTACTCACATACTACACAGGAGAGAACCAACAAACAACTCTACTCACATACTACACAGGAGAGAACCAACAAACAACTCTACTCACATACTACACAGGAGAGAACCAACAAACAAGTCTACTCACATACTACACACGAGAGAACCAACAAACAACTCTACTCACATACTACACAGGAGAGAACCAACAAACAAGTCTACTCGCATACTACACAGTAGAGAGTCAACAAACGACTCTACTCACATACTACACAGGAGAGAACCAACAAACAACTCTACTCACATACTACACACGAGAGAACCAACAAACAACTCTACTCACATACTACACACGAGAGAACCAACAAACAACTCTACTCACATACGACACCGAGTCTGGGAATTGAACACGGTTCTCCCTTGAGACTAGAGAGCTTAAGATTCTCGTTTACAGTAAACGTGAAACTTCAGTTGACCATTAAAAAATTCTTTAAAATTAGTGAAAAGCAACCGCAAAAATCTCCAAGTGGTACATAAACAAAAGAATACTTGTCTTGGTCGAGAAGGTTTGCAAAAGGTAAAGTGAAATGTAGGGAAACGATGAAAACGTGGTCACGTTTGCCGTTTGCGGGAAGGAAAAACGGGAATCTTAATCTTCCTACTATCATTCTCATCGCTACACCACCTGTGCTTAGAGTGAATGAAAAAACATTTCGAAAAGTTGCGTTTATTCACCGGACACGTGTAGACGAAAAGCCAATCCAAAAAAAAAAAAAAAAGAAAAAAAATGGTTTCAACAATATCCGGGTACGTGTAGAAAGGACCTAAGTTTCTTTGTGACATTTTCTTTCCATCATCACTCACCTCTATATCTTCCTTGTGCTTCAGGAGTGGAGCTTCCATGATGTTCCTGAGCGAGAACGTCTCAGATTCGATATCAAACGTGTGTCCGGTAAGAGCAGCGATTCTATCCCAGTGACGGCCCTTCATGGCCTTGTTGGCCATCAGCTCCAGAAGTGGACAACTCTCATTGAAGTCGTCAATCGTTTTCTTCAGGTCGAGGAAGGCTTGCCAGTCTTTCAGGGCGCGTGGTAGCTTGCGACACCTGTTTTAGAGAAGGATGGAAAACTTTGTCGTTAGGCGCAATGTTGATACATAATTTTTTATGATATTTATATATATATATTTCTCAAGGCAAGGCAAGGCAAGGCAAGGCAAGGCAAGGCAAGGCAAGGCAAGGCAAGGCAAGGCAAGGCAAGGCAAGGCAAGGCAAGGCAAGGCAAGGCAAGGCAAGGCAAGGCAAGGCAAGGCAAGGCAAAGCGAAGCGAAACGAAAGAGGCGAGGAGAGATAAGAAAGAAGCTTGAACCCACAGACATCTCGATAACCGTAACACTAACCTTGTTTGAAAGTCTAGTAACTCTTGGTTTATTTTCTCAATATTAACATCCTGCCATAAGATATCATAATATCCATTGACAGTATCAATAACATCGTTATAAAGACCATATAACTTCTGCAAGAGGTTCAGCTCACGTTTGATCTGCATGAGATCAGGGTACTCTGTCACTGGGAGTCCAAACAACTCTTCTCCGCCAGAATATGTGATGTACTTCCTCCACAACGTGTCGAAACGACTCTGAAAGACAACAGACCATTAATGAATGAGACATGAGGCAAAGGTTTAAAAAAGAAATGTAAGAATGTAATACAGAAAGAAAAATAGCGAGGAAGAAAGGAAGAAAGGGGGGAAGGAAGGAATGAAGGAAGTAGCGAAGGAGTGATGGAACGAAGGAAGGAAGGAAGGAAGGAAAGAAGGAAGGAAGGAAGGAAGGACGGAAGGAAGAAAGGAAGAAAGGAAGAAAGGAAGAAAGGAAGGAAGGAAGGAAGGAAGGAAGTAGCGAAGGAGTGATGGAACGAAGGAAGGAAGGAAGGAAGGAAAGAAGGAAGGAAGGAAAGAAGGAAGGAAGGAAGGACGGAAGGAAGAAAGGAAGGAAGGAAGGAAGGAAGGAAGGAAGGAAGGAAGGAAGGAAGGAAGGACGGAAGGAAGTAGCGAAGGAGTGATGGAACGAAGGAAGGAAGGAAGGTAGGTAGGAAAGAAGGAGGGTAGGAAGGAAGGAAGGTAGGAAGGAAGGAACGAGGGAACGAAGGAAGAAGCGAAGGAGTGATGGAACGAACGAACGAACGAACGAACGAGCGAGCGAGCGAGCGAACGAACGAACGAACGAAGAAGAAACGAACGAACAAAGGAATGAAGGAACGAAGGAAGTAGCAAAGGAGTGAAGGAGTGAAGCAACGAGGGAACGAGGGAACGAAGGAAGGAGGGATGGAAGAAATCATGGTAATTTTGAGAGTAGTGAACAGTGTACCTGGAAGATAATAAGTCTGTCACTTGCTTCTCTTGGTGGTACGTTAGCGACCATTGGTCCACCCTAATGGCAAAATAAATAAATCCATTACGACACAAAACAATACAACATCTTTATTGAATATCCATGGAAAGCTCTTTCCAGAAACAACTTACATCGGGAAGAGAAAAAACTAATAAGAGTAGACGTCCTCAAGTAAATAAATATAAACATATAGACATTCCAAGGTTGAGGGGGATAACGAGTCGAATTGGCGGTGCACTGCATTGTGGGACTGTTTTAGGGGATGAAATAGACGCCATCTTGGAAAAATATCTCATAAAACGACCCTACAATGTACTGCGATGCTGTGCTATGGTCAATGATAATGGATGGATGGATGGGATGGATGAATGGATGGGATGGAAGGGATGGAGGGATGGACGGGATGGATGGATGGGATGGATGGGAAGGATTGGATGGATTGGGTTCGATGGATGTTACCTCGTTGTAGTCGCTAGCAAACTTGTCAACATCTTTTACAAACACTTGGACTTCATCAATAAGGCCTCCCTTGAAGTTAGGCTGGATTGTGATAAGGTGATCCTGCGACTCAATCTACGATACGAACACATTATTGTCAAGAGACCTCTTTACCTTGGACGTAATGTTTTCCCATTTCAGACCACGTGTCATTATCAACATAATCACCATCACCATCATTATATTTGTTAACATCATCATCATCACCATTATCACTTTCTTAATTAACATAATCATCACCAACATCATCATTTATCATTTCATCATCACCATCATCATCATCATCATGTATCATTTCATCATCACCATCATCATCATCATCAACACCGTCATTTATGAATATCGTTATCAGCATCATCACCAACCATCACTATCATCTTCATTAACCATTATCATTATTCATCAACATCATCATCAACACCATCGTCACAATCATCAACTATCATCGCCATCAACATCACTATTACCATCATCACTTTTAACATCATCATCATCGACTTCATTATGAACATTATCATCAAAATGCATAAATATTTTTTTTATCACATCATTCATTTATCTTCATCAAAATCACAAGCATCAATATTATCATCATTGTATTGATTATCATGACATCATACCGCGAGTGCTTGCAGCTTCTGCCAAGAGTATCTCATTGTGTCTACTCGTTCAGACTCCTCGCGTGCTATTGGTAATTCATAGCGAGATAACATTTGGTAGGATTCCTGGGGGTAAGAACAAACGTTTGTTAGTTGGTCAGTAGAAGATGTGGGGATTGGGTAGTCAGTATCATGTATGAAGTGAGACAAAATGGGAAGTCGAGGAAGAGCGAACCTTTCAAACAGGATTGATTACAGCAACAACAACAGCAGCAACAACAGCAACAACAGTAGCAACAACAGCAGCAACAGCAACAACAACAGCAACAGCAGCAGCAACAGCAGCAGCAACAACAACAGCAGCAGCAGAAACAGCAGCAGCAACAACCACAGCAGCGACAACAACAGCAGCAGCAGCAACAGCAGCAGCAGAAACAGCAGCAGCAACAACAGCAGCAGCAGCAAAAACCCTTTTAGCACAGGAGAGAACCAACAAACAACTCTTCTTCATATACTACACCAAGACTGGGAACGAACTCTGGCCGCACTGTTGAGAGACGCGGTGAGTTAGAGGCGCACGCCATCCATGCTTCCCATAAAACAATATCAACAACGATAACAACAACTAATTACTACTACAATTGCAGCAGCAGTAACAGAGAAAGCTACAGAATAAAAAGAATCAATACAGTTGACTCAAATTAAGACTGTTTTTTTCTTCTCTTTCATCAAAAACATCAATGAAACACGTGCTTACCTCAATAGGTCCCAAACACATATCAACCTTGATTTCTTTATCTCTTATTTCTTTCAGTGCATTCATTGCAAGTCTGATGTCATCAAGGTCTTTGATTGGTCGACTGAGTCTCTTGGTCATGTCCTCGAGGAAGGCAAATATCTCTTCCATCTCCGTGCGGTATTTGATGTTACAGTTGCGACCGAATGCTACGCACCAAGCCTTGGTCTCTGCACATAGCGAAGACTTGAGCTTCTCTGTGGTGACAAAAGAAGATCGAAATTGAGTGAAGATGAATGTAATTGGTCGTAGTTGTATCCTTTCTTGATTTCCTTTAACGTTCATTTATTTAGTCAAAAATTTATTCATCCATCTATCTGTTTTCTTCCATCCATCCTATCCTTCCTCCCATCTTAACCATCCTATTCATCCATCCATTCAATCATTCCATTTATCCTTTTTTTCCATTCATCCTATTCTTTCATTAACGCTATTCATCTACCCATCCATCCATCCATGAATGCATCCATGCATGCATCCATGTTAGCCCTCAGTTAGCACATCCATCCAGAGCCACACACACACCAAGGGAAGCGTTCGTTACATAAAACCCGTCTGAAAGAGCGATTACACGAAGCAATTTTCTCTACAACTTGTCTCGCAACAGCGCTGCTACACAAGTTGCATGGAGCATTGTACCCTGTAACCTACAGCGCAATTTAAAAAAATGTTGCGAGACAAGTTGCAGCAATCGTTTTCTACTCTTGGCAACGATTGCGTCTCCGTTGCACCATGTAGACACTCAGCAAACTGTGTTGCGAGACAAGATGCAGAGAGACAGGCCAATACAAATAACACACCAAACAACATCCTTACCTGTAACTATTGCTATAGCACCAATACTATACGACTCCGGTTCCAGCAAAATTCTTCTTTCCAGTTCCTTATAATGTAAAATCTGCGCCTCAAATTCAGAGAGTTTAGGATCATGTGTCAAAAACTCTTTAATAGTTTGTTCTCTGTCTCCTTTCCATATGATCTGATAATGGTTAAAAATCTCCAGCGCCGTCATGACTTCCTTCTTTTGAGAGTTAACTACCGTTGACAACATCGAGACGAGTTTAGCCACCTCTTTGTTCTCAGAGACATTTTTGAAATAGTTTGCCTTCTGAGGAAACACAGACATACTGACGACGGTGCCCGTGTCGCTGTCGGCTGGCATTCGTCCTGATCGTCTCATTGGTGCAGTATCACTTCGGCTCTCGTCGTCACTTCCGACGTTGCTTGCCGAGCGACTTCGGTTCTCTTCGTTGTCGGAGTCGTCTTTTTTCTCGGGTTTTACGAGAGCTTTACATGTTTTACTCCACTGGGAGACGCCTTTCGATACAGACACCACGTACTGGGCTGCCTTGTTGAGAGCTTGTTGAATCTCATCCAGAGCTGGTTGCATTGTGATGTTCGGTATTTGTAGAATCACGTACGCTTTGAATAACGGAGTCAAAGAATGGCTTGTTTCTTTGCCGAATTCCGACGGGGATGACACGAAATGAAGCGCCGCGCTAGCAGCGACACGCCGCCGAGTAGAGTCGAGTGTCGTCCGAATGACCCGAACGATAGCGTCGACATTACGATGATTAAAATAGGACAGCAGCTCCTGTGCTTCTTCAGCTAAATAGTCACGCATTTCGCGCTTGCGCTTTGCCGCAGCAGCCGCTGGACTAATGACTGCACTCCCAAGTCGACTCCCCGCATTGAGTCGACTCCCTGGCCTACTAGACCCAGCCCTCGGTGTTCCACTCGGTTGCCTCTCAGGCTTCTCGGGATCTTTTTCATTATCTTTTGTATCGAATTCTTCATCGCTGTCTTCAGTGATTTTATTTGTTTTTTCCTCTCCTTCTTCTTCTTCTTCGTCTTCTTCGAGTTCGAGTAGCATTGCGATTAATTCATTGGCTGCTTCTTCTACGCGATTGCTTTTTGCTTCTAGTAGATCTGCTCCTCGCCTGCATAAATTCTTAAAAAAATACAAAATTTATTTTAAAAATCAAAAGTAATCGAATGATCATAAGGAATGCACCTGAGCGCGCGCGAGAAACTTATTCAAGGAATGAGAAGATATAACTAGCTAAAAACGAGCTGCTTCGGTGTTTCTAATGAAACAGTAATGATAAAAAGGTTAATAAAATTAATGAACGCTTTGCTTTCAACTAACCCTTTCTTTTGTCTTTTGATTGTTTCCTCCTTGTTCTCATTGGTTTCTTTTGTCTTATTCTATCATATATACACTCCTTTCTACCACCTCTTTCTCTTTTACTCCGATGAAGGACTAGCGTCCGAAACGTCAGTAAGTTTTTTCATCTTTTCACGGTGTATAATTTACCTTTTTGTTCAAGGAATGGTCAATGCTTAACGCGCGTATATCCAGTTCTGCATTCACGCGGGAAGTTGCTAAGCACGAAAGTAGCGTAAGAGTCGCACGACGTGTAGCCGAGTGCAACTCTAGCTTCTTGAGTGCTTAAGCAACCTACCAAGTACATCCAGAACTGGATATACACACAACTAAGCATTGACCATTGCTTTTGTAAAATAGCAAAACCTAAAAAAAATATTTGTTGATACAAAAACAATTTAAATTTTGTTCTAACGAAATCTTCATTATATAGGGCGCGCTACTCAATCACGTCAGCGTGCACCATCCATTTCTGGATGTACGCTCGCGCACGCTAATTAACCAATAAGAGTGCGCGTTACAACGTGGCTATGCTAACCAGATTAAAGTACGAATAAAATAATAATTACTAAGAATAAATATAAGCGCAATTTTCAAACATTTCCGTCAAAACCTTAACAACATTTTTCTCCAAATCTCAACCCCCTTTACCTCAGTGCTCTTGAGGAACTCTTCAATAGTTTGAGGTGCGTGCGTCGGCAGTTCAATCAAAGGGATGACGCTCATCTCCTCCAGCACCGCGTCGATCCTGTAAGCCACCAAGTCATTCGCTCTATTAAGCAAGAGTTCAAACTCGCCGAGAGCATCGTACACGCTGTCAATGTAGGTCTCAATGTTAAGTGATGTCCAGTTAAGCATCATTAACCCAGGGTCGATAGATGCATCTACTTTGGCGAGGTGAGGCGCCATGAGAGGCTTGAAGGTCTGAGGAATCTTTCCCAGCACGCGGGAATGTTCTTCTAATAGGAGCTGTAGAGAGAAAGGTTATGTATCTCTGAATAAAAGGAGACCGTAGACCTACAAAACTTTGCACTAATTTGTACAATCTTGTTAGTTCATCTTTTCATCTTTTCTTTACACCTAATTCAAAAAACGTTGTCATCGCCAAAAACGATAGGCATTAGGCAATAGGCGAAAAGCAATAGAAGATTCATTTAATTGGAGGTAATTCTCAATATCCAAGAATAGCTGGAATGACTTGTGTTTCTGCTTCTTATTCTCGTCAAGAGTATGGACCTTAGTGTTGAGACTGATTCAATGTTCCTTGTATTCAACGAAACTATTTCCATGTCGGAATGACCTATCGCCTATCGCCTTTGGCGATGACACCGTATTCTTGAAATAGGTTATGGCACGCAGTCTTTTTGTAAAGATCCATTCATTGCATTACCTGTAACTTATCAAAATTTTTCTTCAGTGTGTTCTGTTTCTGTAGCAACGTGTGGGCAGAGAAAGGAACATTCAGCCCCAGTCTCACCATACACTCGGTCTCACGGATCAGCGTCATGATTTGAGGGTCAAAGTTCACGTAGAGCTTCTTGTTCTCAGTGTGGCGGACGAGGAGAGACGCTTGTAGGCCGCTTTTGATCACTTCAACCTGAATGAGAAAACAGTGTTTCATTAGTCCCGAGTCCTATTTTGCCATAAGTAGAGGGGGGACTAGTTAGGAAACCCGGTACGTTCTGCTGTGTTTTAAGACGAAAGCGTGCAAATGAAGTAAATCGTTATCTATTCGGGTGTTTGTCGAGCACTAACCGAGTGCACGAGGTTGACAAATCAAAAACAAGAAACGCAACGAAAGAGTAAGAAAGAGTGCAAATGAGATAAATCGTTACATATTCGGGTCTTTGCCGAACACTTTCCGAGTGCGCAAAGTAACCAAGTTAAAAACAAGAAACGAAATCAAGAAATGTAAGTTTGGCTATTCGCTATTTGTACGGGTCTTTGTCGAGCACTTTCCGAGTGCGCAAAATCAAATACCTGTTTGATCCACGCCTGATGATAAAGCACCTCAAATTCTAACAAAACCTTTGCCATCTTGTTGTAGTTTTTGATAATCTTCTTCCCCTCGGTCGATTGGAGGATGGCAGGATACTTTTGGAAGAGTTCCATTGGTTCCTGGATACGTCTGTACATCTGTCGTGCCCAGGCTATCTTGCCAGCGATGGGCGGTAGGTCCCAGGCTATAGGAGGATCGCTTTTGTGTCTTTGGTAGATTTTCTGGACGGTTTCGATGTCGCGTCCAAAGTATGTTAAGATGCGTTCGTATTTTTCTTGTATTGTGTCTCGAAGACAATCTAAGTTCAAGCTGTGGATGAAGAAGAGAGAACGAGTGCATCAGGGTATTGAAAGTCATGGTGCTGATATCAGTGAATGATGATGGTAATGATTGAAATGTCGACTGGTAACAATGATGATGATGATATGATGATCCATGATGCTGGTGATAATGATGACGATGATAATGATGGTGATGATGATGATGATACATGATGATAATGATGGTGATGATACATGATGATGATGATGGTGATGATACATGATGATGATGATGGTGATAGTGATGGGGATGATGATGGTGGTGATGATGATGATGATGGTGATAGTGATGGGGAATATGATGATGGTGGTGATGATACATGATGATGATGATGGTGATAGTGATGGGGAATATGATGATGATGGTGATGATACATGATGATGATGATGGTGATAGTGATGGGGATGATGATGGTGGTGATGATGATGATGATGGTGGTGATAGTGATGGGGAATATGATGATGGTGGTGATGATAGATGATGATAATGATGATACATGATGATAATGATGATGATGGTGATGATGATGATAATGATGATGATAATGATGATGATCATGATGATGATCATGATTGATTACAGATATTTAGCGTGTTACCGCTCAAACTTTCGAATAAGCCTCAAGGCTCGCTGCGTTGACGGGATCCTCTCGAACGCATTGTCCATGAATATCTGGAGCTGAGTCTGCGAAATAAAAAAAGAAAAGAAAACTAAAACGATGGCTAACATTTCAGAATATGATGTAGTTGATTATAACAATAGGAAATTGCACGATCTCGAGTACAATTTGGATTTTATAGCAACGAGTGATGTTTTGAAAATTATCAAAATTGGACGAGCCTTTAGGCAAGTTCAATTTGAGAACTTTCAAAACATCACGAGTATCTATAAATTCCGAATTGTACGAGAAGATTGTGCGATTTTTTGTTTATCACACACTCAAAAAAATTGAGCAATTTAATCGGGACTCTACAGAGTACAATTTGGAATTTAATTGTACTCCTCTTGTCCAATCAGAATCGAATAATTTTGTCGAGTGAATTATAATAATTGTAATTGAACTAGATAATGGTGATGTTAATGATGATCATGATCATGGTGATGATGATAAAATTGATGATGATGATAGTGATGATGATTGTGATGATGATTGTGATGGTGATGATGATTGTGATGGTGATGATGATTGTGATGATGGTGATGATGATGATGATGGATGGTGATGATGACGGTGATGATGATGATTGTGATGATGATTGTGATGATGGTGGTGACAGTGATGATGATAGTGATGATGATGATGATGACGATGGCGATGCTGAAGATTATGATAACGATGTCATAACTCTCTTTTTGGTGGTACGGGCAAAAGCCAAAAACAATCTGCGCATGCCCAGAGAATCCACCTCGAATCTTTCGAGCATGCGCAGTACATTCTCATAACCAGTTGATCATAACCATCACCTGTAGTTCGTTGATCTGTCTTCGGAATTCCTCAAAATCCGCGTCAAAATCCATCTTCCTATAATCCAACAGATCATAAGGTTTCTTCTTCATCGTTGTCATTATCAACTGCACTTTATTCCAATTCTGTTCCAACCCTTCAATCCTCGACTCGCCCAGACACATGAACGTCTGCATTGTATTCATCATCTCGATAATCTTATTCAATCTCCGTGAGAATGTGTTGATCTTCCCAAATATGTACATCTCGCTAAACTCGAACTGTCGTTCGTCTGGATTCTGTTCGAGTCGTTGTTTTGTCTTCTGGAAGCAGCGTTGGTACTCTTCGTTCAGTTTGATGCAGTTTTTGAGCTTTAGGATAAGTTCGTCTTGTTGTTCGTCCCACACTGTCTTGTAGCCGTGGTCTGTGATGTAGTTCTTGCAAGCTGTTATCATCTGATTGGTGACCTAGGAACGGAAAGTTGATACATAAAATTTAGATTCGAATCGTGAATGGCTGATAATTTAACCCATAGATCACTAGGGGTAAGAAGTTCATTCATGGTTTCACACAATACCAAACCAATCGTCATTGAAGCAGTTTTCCCAGTGGAATTAAAATCTTGTCCCACAAAACAACAACACAGTATCTGACTTAAAGTGCTTATAAGCCTTTGCACATATTTTCAGAATTGTTTCTTTAGATAGTGAATAGTTGATTGTGAAGATAGTCCGTCATTTGAATGTCTGGTCTTTGAGATACAAGGTGGACCGTATTAGTAAATATAGAATGCCATATGGTTTGAAATGGGAAAACATTACGCCCAACGCAAAGAGGTCTATCCCTTATCCGTGATTGGGAAGTACTAGTGAAGTTTTCGTATGACTGTGAAAAGTTTACGGCACGAATACGGTCGTGACACAGCAAGGTAATTGAACGAGAATTTACTCTCCATCCAATCAAATACCTGGAACACGGCATAACCGCGGCGTGGACACGGTCACGCCAAGATCACGGCACTTTTAGACCAATCATATTGCGCGTGAAAAAAATCAGCCAATTAAAATTCTAGAAAGTATCACGGTCACGGCACGTCACGCTTACGGCACTGAGCTTTTCACAGTCATACGAAAACTGCACTATACTAACAGCCATTACACTCCTGTACCCTCGGGTCAACACGCTTATTCCCCTGTACCTACCTTAACGAATAAAGCAGTCATTCTCTCAGATGTATTGTAATATCGGGAGTAGCTGTTGATCATGCGGATGGCATTCAGAAGACCAGGAATGGCGTCCATCATACCAACCTGAGAAGACGATGAAAAAGATTTAGTGATTCAGTCCTTCAAACACCATCGCCACAACTCCATTTTACGACAAGAGGGGGAGGAGGTGTGGAGGTGGGGCATAGACCCCATCCCCACCCCCTGTTAATAATTTTTGTAATCTATGCCACGTCATTTTTATCCTTTTCCATACTAATCTCTTACATTTTTCAATCTTAGTGACGATGGTCATAATCATGATTGATGGTAGTGATAAACGTAATGAAGATGATGGTAGTGACGAAGGTGATAATGATGATGGACAGGGCAGAAAAACGGGTTCTACTTTCGACGTTTATGTGTTAATAAGCTTTATATTTCATAAACAGGCTCTTTTGGGGCTGATTAGCAAAACACCAAAATTTGGGGAAATTTAAGGAATGCGTATTTGAGATATAACGCACTGAACGTTGGGAGAGATGATATTTTGATCAGCACAAAAACTAACATTTTTGCTAATACCTCGAAGTAGAATTGCTCAAGGTTAGTAGAATTTTGTGAAAAGTTTAAAGCACAAGAGACACGAATGAAACACTAAACGTTTTTTAGCATGAATGAGAGATAAAGAAAAACATTGCGAAAATAGCAACCTTGTCGTTTTTCTGCTCTGTCAATGATGATGATTATGATAGTAATGATGGTGATGATGAATGAATGCTTGTGGTGACCGTTGATAAATACTGATGATGACACAAAAGCGAAGGCAAATTATAACTCAATCCAATGTATCAATAGATTCCCTCTTACAGGATCACTGTTGTAAAGCGGGTCACAAAACTTCTCCAGGGTGTACAGAAATTTCACGTTGTCTTTTGCTTCGTTCGCGTAGTCAGTAATTCTACCGTCTAACTCCCGCCACGTCTGAAATTTAAAATAAGTTTAAGATTAGCAGGAAATGGGAATAATTTAGCAATGCCCTGACTTAGATCAGCCCATGAGGTTGTTTCAGGGTTCTATCTGTGAGTTAGCCATGCCCTGACTTAGATCAGCCCAGAGGTTGTTTCAGGGTTCTATCTGTGAGTTAGCCATGCCCTAACTTAGATCAGCCCAGAGGTTGTTTCAGGGTTCCATCTGTGAGTTAGTCATGCCCTGACTTAGATCAGTCCAGAGGTTGTTTCAGGGTTCTATCTGTGAGTTAGCCATGCCCTAACTTAGATCAGCCCAGAGGTTGTTTCAGGGTTCCATCTGTGAGTTAGTCATGCCCTGACTTAGATCAGTCCAGAGGTTGTTTCAGGGTTCTATCTGTGAGTTAGCCATGC
The DNA here is from genome assembly GCF_029948245.1 of Actinia tenebrosa. Taxonomy (NCBI): domain Eukaryota; kingdom Metazoa; phylum Cnidaria; class Anthozoa; order Actiniaria; family Actiniidae; genus Actinia; species Actinia tenebrosa. Next base: position 1,884,201 of record NW_028292579.1, on the reverse strand, counting down.
CCTGACTTAGATCAGTCCAGAGGTTGTTTCAGGGTTCTATCGGTGAGTTAGCCATGCCCTGACTTAGATCAGACCAGAGGTTGTTTCAGGGTTCTATCTGTGAGTTAGCCATGCCCTGACTTAGATCAGACCAGAGGTTGTTTCAGGGTTTGATCTGTGAGTTAGTCATGCCCTGACTTAGATCAGCCCAGAGGTTGTATCAGGGTTCTATCTGTGAGTTAGTCATGCCCTGACTTAGATCAGCCCAGAGGTTGTATCAGGGTTCTATCTGTGAGTTAGTCATGCCCTGACTCAGATCAGCCCAGAGGTTGTATCAGGGTTCTATCTGTGAGTTAGTCATGCCCTGACTTAGATCAGCCCAGAGGTTGTATCAGGGTTCGATCTGTGAGTTAGTCATGCCCTGACTTAGATCAGCCCAGAGGTTGTATCAGTGTGCAATCTGTGATTTAGCCATGCCCCGACTTAGATCAGCCCAGAGGTTGTTTCAGGGTTTGATCTTTGAGTTAGTCATGCCCTGACTTAGATCAGCCCAGAGGTTGTTTCAGGGTTCCATCTGTGAGTTAGCCATGCCCTGACTTAGATCAGCCCAGAGGTTGTTTCAGGGTTCTATCTGTGAGTTAGTCATGCCCTGACTTAGATCAGCCCAGAGGTTGTTTCAGGGTTCTATCTGTGAGTTAGCCGTGCCCTGACTTAGATCAGCCCAGAGGTTGATTCAGGGTTCTATCTTTGAGTTAGCCGTGCCCTGACTTAGATCAGCCCAGAGGTTGTTTCAGGGTTCTATCTGTGAGTTAGTCATGCCCTGACTTAGATCAGCCCAGAGGTTGTATCAGAGTATCAATAAAATTTAAAGGTTTTCTCAATTTGTACATTTCAATAAAAAGTTACCCTACCTTGAGTAGTTTAGATTTAGCAGCATGCAAAACACCAACCACAGCCCTGCAGTCAGGTCCTTTGATCTGATCCAGTAAAGAGTTAAACTTTGCTGTTCGTTTCTTCCAGTGGTCGAGCTCTGCTTTAGGCCCGACATCATCAGCTTCTTTCCTCATTTGTTCACTTTCTGCCAAGACCTGGGGGGAAAAAGCACTGAACCTTGAGTCTAGATTCTAGAGTGTCATTCCAAAATTCACTCTGGCTTGTGTTCATTGTTACGCGCTAATCGAGATAAAAGTCGCGACAGGGAAATCGAGTATCAGACTGCTGTCAATCCCATAAATCGTTAGAGTAGTTTCCCATGTTACATTGAGCACTCTTGAAGACATAGAAAACGAGCGCGCGTGCTGTGGGCAGCTATAAAGCACGCGGGATTGGCAGAACACGAGAAAAAGTGTTAGGAGAAGCACGACGCGTAGCGACGCGACACTTCCCGAATGTTCTGCGAATCTCCAAGTGCTTGATAACTGCACACAGCACAACAAGCAAGGTTTTTATTTCTTTTATAAGATACAAATTACGATAACCGTTATTTTAGATAGGAATGACGCAACTGAAAGTGCGCGCGCGTGCTGTGTGCTCTCATAAAGCACGCGCTCCCAACCAATCAGAACGCGAGATTTATGATTTATTTTATAAAACGATTTATTTGATTGACAGCAGTGTCTTGCCCGATTTGCATGCCGCGACTGCTAACTCGATCAGCGACTAGCAATGAAAACTGTGGTAAGAAGTTATGCTAGCAACACAAGCGAAGCATTACAATAGAGGTTTTGCACCATCACGTGCCAGTGCCATAATCCAGCTTGGACTGCCTGTGGTTAGATGGCAGAACAATAAAATCCCTTTGCTCTCGGGAATCGAATTCTTTCTCATGTAAAACGATTGTATTGTTCCTGCCATCTAACATGGCTGCCGTCACGTGATGGTGCAAAACCTCTGTCACATCTACAGTTATTCCATTGGGCCCACTTTTATCGATGCGCGCGCGGCAAAGACGATCTGTTTTTATTGTATTTTGTGTGCGCACTTTCCCCCCTTATATTTCAGACTGAAGCATACAGTCGCTAAGTGGGTTGGGGCTAAGTGACGGTGAATTAAGGCAACGTCCATACGTTTTCGTTTAGCGACATATTTTCGATGTGTGTTGTCCTTGCGCCCACACTAAAGCGATGATCAATTCCAACTGCTGCACGAATACATTTGAAAACGCTCTAAATAGTAGAGACATTTCAAAACAGAGGCCTATCGTATTAGTTTGGACAGTTTGGGAAAACGAAGGCTTTTGAACATGCTGTCATTCACAGCGGCACGTCTGTCTTTCATATGCGCATATGATAATATGGCGTCATTTCCGATCGTATCTGCGTTTTGATCGCCTTACTGTGTGAACAAACGCTATAAAAAGTTTTTTTTCGGTTACATAAATATGGAGCTTTTCCAAAAACTCATTAGTGTGAACGTAACCTCAAATTTGTCAAAAAACAGATGTCGAAAAAATATTTTGTTTTTATTTCAGATATCTTGAGAAAAAGAGGCTTATCTTCCCGCGCTTTTTCTTCGTGTCGGATCCAGTTCTCCTTGAGATCCTCGGTCAAGCCAGTGACTCACACACAATCAGGGTAAGCAATGAAAACGCTAGTGCGGAGTCAAAGCTTTTACTGCGTTTTCGGCGAGATGAAAACGAAGCGTTTCGAAAACGCATTAGCATGGACGGGGACGTAGTCTTAAAGGTTGAGCTTCCGACACAGGGCACGGTCTAGACCAATTACGGAATAGACCAATTACAGGGCGCGTTATTCCTGCTCATCCAATCAAAATGCTTAAACTCGGCACCTCATGCCACCGACCATTCTCATTGGCTGAGCAATCGATCTCGCGTGTTGTGATTGGTTCAAATAGTCAAACCTGTTCAATTTGTTTGATCCAAGCAGTAACAACTTCTTCTATTTGTTCCAGTGTTTCTGTGGAGCTCGCTGCTGCTATGTAGTCAGATGGGGAGTTGATGTGCGATAGGTCCAGAGTTTCGGATTCTCGTAATGTGACGGCGTCTTCCAGACTAGCTTGCGCACTGGCGAGAATCCCTGAAGCAAATATTAAAAACACTTAAAGCTATCCTCTAAAATTGAAAAAATACACATAAAGGTCTGTTTATAAAGGCGATTTTTGAAGGCATTTGAGGTGCGATTTTTGCAGCGATTTTGGTCATAGTCAAGAATAGTAAAGGGCTAACTCGTAAAGTTTTATTCCGGACACCAAGATTACCTGGACAAATGTCTCTATAAAAGCACAAAACAAAATTCGTTATGTTTTCAAAGTAGGGCTCAAAAATCGCACATCGAATCAATGCATAAATTGCCCGTAAAGGGCCTGAGGAAAAATACATTTCTACAAACTTGAAACCTGTATTGTAACCTTAAACTTAGACAAGATGTTTCAAAATTTCATTGTTTTAAAAATACGATTCTTTGTTTGAGTTGTATCCATATTCATGTGTCTTCTCATGCGCAACCGTTAAACAAAGAAATGATACTCTAGGGAATGACACATGGTCTGAAATGGAAAAACATTACACCCTAGCTAAACAAAGAAATGATACTCTAGGGAATGACACGTGGTCTGAAATGGGAAAACATTGCGCCCAAGGTGAAGAGGTCTATTGACAATCGTGCACATTTTTTTAAATATTTGGACTTTCTGCAAATGTCATAATCTAAATGTTGATTACTTAAAAAAAATTCTCAAATTTCCAGAATTTTAATTTAGCGTGAAGCGCTATAAAATAGCACAGGAAGCCCAATTTAGATAAAGATTGGACATGACCATCTTACCAACAAATGAATCCAATTGGTTCATGAACTCTTGCTTGACAGAGGGGCCTTGGTTCTGTCCCAGGTCTCCCCAGGTTGTATTATGGCCAAGGGCTGGGACAAAAATGTCACCAAGAAGTCTTTCCACTGAATGGAGAATTCCAACCCCACGTGTGTCTAACACACCAAAGGTTGTCTCCTGAATCAATAAAAAAGAACAAATATTAGGGGAACCTGGAAGCAACCTCTGGGCTGATCTAAGTCAGGGCATGGCTAACTCACAGATAGAACCCTGATACAACCTCTGGGCTGATCTAAGTCAGGGCATGGCTAACTCAAAGATAGAACCCTGAAGCAACCTCTGGGCTGATCTAAGTCAGGGCACGGCTAACTCACAGATTGAACTCTGAAGCAACCTCTGGGCTGATCTAAGTCAGGGCATGGCTAACTCACAGATAGAACCCTGAAACAACCTCTGGTCTGATCTAAGTCAGGGCATGGCTAACTCACAGATTGGACCCTAAAAAAACATCTGGGCTGATCTAAGTCAGGGCACAAGCTAACTCACAGATAAAACCCTGAAACAACCTCTGGGCTGATCTAAGTCAGGGCACAGCTAACTCACAGATTAAACCCTGAAACAACCTCTGGGCTGATCTAAGTATCTAAGATCTATCATGCTGACCTGGTATATATTTGCGATAGTGATGGCTTTAGAAGGATTATTCCTGATAAAAAATATACAAGCTCCAGATAATGATTCATCTTTGCCATCAGTGATAAATAGTTTTGACTTGGATTTGATGGTGGCCTTCTGTGCCCCGCCTGGACCAATCCTTACATGCTCAACTATTGAAAGAAAAAGGATTGATATAAAATTCTCCTAACATGTATTTAGTACATATTTGAGTGCAATAGGGAGAGGGAGATTGAAATGACTAATAGAGCATCATCACCATCATCATCACCAGCATCATCATCATCATCATCATCATCACCAGCATCATCATCATCACCATCACAATCAGCATCATCATCATCATCAGCGTCATCATCATCATCATCATCACAATCAGCATCATCAGCATCATCATCATCACCATCATCATCATCATCACCATCAGCATCATCACCATCAGCATCATCACCATCATCACCATCAGCATCATCATCGCCATCAGCATCATCACCATCATCATCACCATCACCATCATCACCATCAGCATCATCACCATCAGCATCACCATCACCATCATCACCATCATCACCATCATCACCATCATCATCATCATCACCATCATCACCATCATCATCATCATCACCATCACCATCATCATCATCATCATCAGTATCAGCATCATTATCATCATATAAGTACTTCTTGGATTTAATCTAGTTTACTCATTTCATTAATGTCTCCTCTCTACTTGCACCACCCCCCCCCCCCTGTATAATGATTGATTGTTTGCTTACCGGCATCTGGTAAATTACTGTCTGTTTCTTGATAGAAGAACATGATCTTTTGAAGACCATCGGCCTTAAAAAACTCATCCAGTGTTTCAATCTGTATTGGGAAAGACAATGTTATGATTGGTCAATAACTTAATCATAATTAATGATCCATATTATTGTACTTCATCCATATACAAGGATCACCCTCATTATCGATATTACCATCAACATCATATACATCATCATTAACATCATCATGGAAAGGGAAAAACAGGCAGTGGGTCACACGAGTCTATAACTGTACATTAGGGGTGGGTCATATTTTCGTTTCCTTCATGGAGGGGAGGGTGGGCATCATTTTTTTGACCTTGTTTTATATTCGCAGTGGGCCAGGAAAAAAAAAGCTTTTTCAAAATGCAAACATTTCTTTTTTCTTACCTGTGTTCCTTCCAGTAAGAATTCTGTGACATCTTCTGGGGACAGCCCAAGAGCTTCTGCCACAGTCTTTATAATGTACTCATGTCTAAAGTCTATTCCTGCCCTCTTCGCCTCTCGTTCCTCTCTCGCTTTTTGCTATAAAAAAATTACAAAAACATTGTTACTGTTATAATTTTTCAAAACATGCCAACTTAGTAGATGCATGCTGAAATCTGGTTTTTCGCTGAGGTCAATCAAAATAATCAATTGGTATGGTACCTTTGATATCTACGACTCGCGGACAGTGAAAAACCAAATCGAAACAATCAAATCGAAACTACAGAGTTTGTATGAAAATAGTAGTTATTGTAGTTCTTTTCACGCTTCTACGAACTCCACAACTATATGATTACCTTAGATATGTTTGGGTTTTTGGAAAATGCCCATCAAAAACTCATGGGAAGAAGCTGCAGAGTTGTTGGCATCGCAGAAACAAGAAAAAACATGGCCTAATTTATTGCAATAAAGACATGGCGTTTTTAGCTGAAATAAACGCTTTTTAGAGTATAAATATGAGACCATATTCACCATCACATCAAAATATCAAATCTTTCCACTTCCTTCCATAAAGATAAACAAGGCACCATTTTTACTAATTTAATAATACAAATCTTTTCTCTGTTTCGTTAATTATAAAATTACAATTTCTACAATTTGGGATATTTATTTTATCATATATACATAAATATAAAGACGTTGGGTTTTGCAAACGATTTTGCGTACACCGTGAATATTTTTACCTAAAACCTTAGATATTGATGAAAACAGAGAGAAAAATTCACTCAAAAATTCCAATTTCGAGCTTATATTTATTACAGAATAATAGAAAGATTAGACCAGCAAGACGTCTTTTCAGGTTAACGGAAACTCGTTTTTCAAAACAAAAGCGATGTTAGGATAATAGGAATATTATATGTAATGATGTTTGTGAAAGGAGGGCAAAACTTGTTAACACTTGAAGTCAAAAAAGTAAAAGTATCAAACAGACTTGCGGTTTTAGCGCGCGATCGCTGATGTTTTAACGTTTTAACATTCCATATTCACCATTATACACTGATCACATAAGACTTATATCCTAAAGTAAATAAAAAATTCTCTTTGACTGTATATTTTAGCTTACAATTTTTACTTGAAGTACTGTTTATTACCAACCTGCTTTTCTTTGATCGACTCGCCTGGGCCTAAAGCTTGGAGTCTTGAAGCTTTTTTCTGCTCTCTTTCTGCAGTAGAAGGTTTCTGTTGTTTTCTTGTACGATGATGTCTTCCACCTCTTGCTTGAGGAGCACTAACGTCGCCATTATGGTCAGCCATTTTTGACTTTCTACAAATTGCTTTCAAAAAATCTATAGAGCAAGATAGCTCATTATAACTTGGTTACCGTCTTCGTAGGATATCGGATTTTCTTTGAGAGTGAGTTTTGAATTGGTTCAGCTGTCTTTTTGTAGTTAATCCGTAGTTATTTGACCAGGACAGACAGCCATTTTGAGGTCCTTTGGGTCTAGTAATTATTACCATGGAAGCGGGGTTTGACTTTATCAACAAAATAAATCATGCATGAGAATCGTGATTGGTTTAAAAAAACAATAAAGACAAAAGAACCATGTAAATAAAGGTGCTAATCGTGTATAAGTGAGAAGTACTTTCTAATTACTTGTCTTGGAAACCTGTAGAAAAGCTAGCGCTTTATTTATGATATATAAAACAAAACTAGAACGAACCGATGAACGAACTGACAAACGAGGCTCTTTTGTGGTGACTTTATTTGTTATATTTTCAAAGCGGAAGTTGTTAAATTATTAATTAAAAACTCCAACATGGAAAGTCTAATTGTCAAATTCCCCCTAGTTTTTTCGACCTTTGATATAATACATTAAACTGGAATATGAAATAAAATACGAAAATGAAAATATTTTAGCATCTAACTACAGTCCCATTTTCGAGAAAGGGAAGAAGGCGGCTTATTTTCTACTGTTTTAAAATGTACTTTTGTAAAACTTTTTTCGTAATAAAATATATCTACATCACTAAAATAACCCTTTGCCCGGAGTCTTTCATCAAAATATATCGTTGTTTCTCATTTTTCATTCATTTGAAAAAATTCTTTATTCGATTTTTCCTCTTTTCTTAACATATTTTTTAAATTCTGTATCCTTGCTCGTAACACACTTTTGAAACATTGCTTCCCCGTATTTCTTATTTTATCTTCCCTCTTGGCTGTCTATCGACCTTTCTTTGTTGGATTTTTTTTTCCCCTTTTTTTTCTTATCACAATTTTTTTTTCCATTTATCCATATTTTCATCGCTTCCCGACTGACTCCCGACTGAAGTTCATTCCGATTTTACCGAAAGTCAACCGAGTATTACCCGAGTCCCAGGTTATGAGTCTAAATCGAGGTCGTCCTCTCAGCGAGTCTGTTAATCAAGATGGCGGGGCGAGTTGAAGGTACAACTAACATTTCCCCCACCTCATTTCCTCCTTAACTACGCACCAAAGACCCTCAAATCACAAACATACCACAAAAGCAGAGTCTCAATTCACACGCTGAAGGTCTTTTTTCCCCGAACAGGTCTCACTGCTATCGTTTTTTCTTTTTTAGTTCCAAGGAATTTTCGTCTTCTGGAAGAATTAGAAAAGGGTCAGAAAGGTGGTGGTGGTGGCTTAATAAGCTGGGGTTTGGACGATGATGAAGATATGACCATGACTAGATGGAATGGTACGATCATTGGACCTCAGAGGGTAAGATTCGATCTATCTAAAAACCTTTATTCTCTGTCCTAAATTTTCTTTTTCTCTCTGTACAATGGAGACCCTAAAAAACTCTTCAACATTTGCTTCCTTTTCTCTTTCAGTGTGTTTTCGAAAGTCGAATTTATACTTTAAAGATTGAATGTGGAAAGAACTATCCAGCAGAACCTCCAAAAGTTAGGTTTTGGACGAAGATAAATATGAATGGTGTACTTAGCCAAGGAGAGGTATACGATCACATATTTTCCGTCAATCATTGCTAATTAATTTTGACTAGGATTTCAAATTTTTATAATTTATGATTGCTAGCATGACCTATATAACGATTTCCTACGATTATTAGTATTATATATCCAAGATCTGAAGAATATATATATGTTTCCAGCGAAATTGAATATTCTGATAATCTTATTTTTGTACTTTTCCAATGTACACAATACATGCAGATGGATTTTCTTATCGTTGTTCTTCATCCCAGAAACAATTGAAATAACACTGAAATAATAATTATAAATAACTATAATTATAAATGATATGTTGTCATCAAGAAATTTATTTCTTGTTTCGTCGCTGGTTGGAAACCGACAACACTTGATTCTGATTGGCTGGGTAATCGTAACACGAGAAGGGGTCCCCCGTTGTTTAGTATCACATCTAAAGTGAAGTGGGGAATTTCGTTTCAACCAATCACAGCGAGTTTAGCTGTTTTGCTGCTAGCCCTCATTCCCAGGCTACTGTGACCCAACAGTTTTGCAAAAAAAATGTTCTGTGTTCTTTTGAGTAAAATATAATATATGTGCCTACAAGAAGCCGAAATGGGGAAAGGAAGAATGAAAAAATTTCTCTTTACCACCATGTTTCCTTAACTCTTTCAGGCTTCAAAAATGCTTATGGCCCGTCATTTTGTCTAGTCATGCTTTGCGTGCGGAGTTCACCACTCTCAGCTTCTCACACAGTTCAATTGTTTCCTGGACCCTCCCTCTTTCCTTTCATTGAGCTTGAATGTAGAAATACTACTGTGTTAGGAAGGAAAAGGCTCTTTGCTTCTAACAGTCACATGCTGATATATCGCTTTGATAACAAATCACTTCAGCCAAAAGGTCTCTTGGGGAAGGCTCTGCTGGATGGCAAACAAGCAAATTGCTTCATATGTTGAAATCAAAAGTATCTTACAAGGGGAAAAAATGTTTTGGAAAAGGTTTCGGATATGACATTATTAATCCAGCAAAAGTGTTTGTATATGCAATAGGACTCCATGCTGTCCAATTAAGAAATAATTGGACGAGGAAAATTCTGAGGACTTTCAAAATTGGATGAGGCCGTAGGCCGAGTCCAATTTGGCAGTCAGAGGAATTTTTCGAGTCTAATTATTTCTTGATTGGGGAGCATAAAATCCCATTACCTATTAATTATATAGCTGTCTAATTAATCCCATATCAACAAGACGTGTCCAATTAAGAAAATAATTGGACAGTTACCTATATGGGATTAATGAGAAGATGTATAATTATAGATAAAATAGGTCCAAATGTTTTTGCCATCCAGTAACAGTGGTGATTATTTCCTGCAAAGGGCCTATTTCAAGACGAATTGTTCTGAAGCGAATGTAAATAAAATAACTTCTCTTTGTTTCCTCAGCTTGATACCAGATATTTTTCAACATTAAGCAAATGGGAAAGACAATATACTATTGAAACTGTCCTAAATGATATAAGGCGGTAAGTGTACTTATCCATGTTCAATAACTTAGGTTCAGTTCAGATGTCGAACCTTTGCATCTTCAAATCTAATAGGGAGTGGGAGTCCCACTACCATAATGCTTCTCAGATGTTGTCATTGATCTCTTGAATAAAATTCTTTGTTGAAGTCGTATCCATATTCATGTGTCTTCTCATGTGCAACCGTTAAACAAAGAAATGATACCCTAGGGAATGACACCTATTCTGAAATGCGAAAAGGTTACAACAATGCAAGGTGAAGAGGTAGTAAGGGAAGGTGGACTGCATTTTATCAATGCATAGTTCCAGAAATTATCCATACCCACCCCACAGAGGAACTCGAAATTTCCGAAGGGTGGAGGGGAGTTGGAGAAAGACCAAAAATTTGCAAATATTTTAATGCTGAAATCCTAAAAAATTCTTTAATTTAGTCTAAAATTCCCTCAAAATAGTGTTAGTGTTGCACTTTAACAATGATGGTTCCGTAGTGATGATTAGTTCCAATAATTATCCATACCCCTCCCCCCCCATCCCCCACAGAGGAATTTGGAATTGGGAGGGAGGGGTCAGAGAAAGAACAAAAAATTGCAGAGTTTCTATGGAAGAAAATTGGATTTTGTGGGGGTAAGGGAGGGTCAATTCCTCCGAGAGGGGGGTTAGGATAATTTTTGGAACTACACAATTTGCAGACTGTTGTTTTTGGCTAAGGCCAGTTTGACCAATTGCCAAGTGTTTTGACGAATGCCGCAATGTTTTGACGAATGCCGCAATGTTAACCATTAAAATATGTTGTTTCATTATTGCAGGTGCATGAGTAGTAAAGAAAATATGAAACTGAGCCAACCGCCAGAAGGTACTACTTACAAATAGGACTCTGGTGACAGTTTTGACTTTAGTACATTTTGTCCCTTTTCTTCATCCCTTTAATCACAAAGAACACTCTCATTAGATCACAAAACAAATTCTTGTTTTTCCTGTAAATCCTTTCACAGCTGTAAATTGATTTAGTTATTTAAAGTGGTTATATTGTTTTCTTTAGTTATGGTCTACTCCTTAGAGTGCATACTGTGTCTGTGCAAAAATTTGTAAGCCTATTCCACAAATTTGATCAAGTAGAACGCAGTCCTTCAAACTCTGCATTAATTTGTACAATTTTTTGTTATATTTTTCACTGATATATGGTATGCACTCCATCTAACAGGGTTCGTGCTACTCCTTGAAATCCTTGAAAAGCCCCGGAATACACCTCTTCAGCTCTGACGTAATGTTTTCCCATATCAGACCACATGTCATTCCCTAGAGTATCATTTCTTTGTATAGGGTTTGTTCTCGGTTGTACATGAGAAGACACATGAATATAGATAAGCTCAAACAAAGAATCTTATTCTCAAGGGAATGACATGGGGTCTGAAATGGGAAAACATCACCCCAAGCCGAAGAGGTCTATTCAAAACCCATTTTTAAGTGCACTTGAAAAGCCCTTGAAAATAGCAAAGCTGCTGGACACTCCTGGAAATACTCCTTGAAAATGCTACACCATCTGTAATCTAATTTTTGTAATTCGTTACTTCGATTGTAACTTTGCTCCAAGAATTGCAAGGTTCTGTGCTATTTTCCATCATTTTTACGCCAATGTTATTGAACCAGCTTAACAAACCCTTGTGAAAATCAAAATAAGTCTTTAAAATAATGTGTACGTTGTTCCAAAACATTGTTAAGACAAAATTACAAAGCAAAACTGAGAAAATTTTAATTTTGAACCTTGAAAAGTCCTTAAAAGGTCCTTGATTTTGTGTTGGAGGTGAAGCACGAACCCTGATCTAAGTACCCAGTGCTATTGTTTGTTAAAATGTAATTAAAGATATTCCCTATGACCTGTAATAATCAAAATGAAATATTCTCCTTCCAATTTATGAAGATGTGAAAAATTTGCAATAGTCCTATTCACAGTTCCCTGCGCCATCTTGAAAGGTAAAGCCCTGCCTTCGCAATGAAAAGATAGTTGCTCTGTGTTTTAGTGTGCATACCATATATACAAGAAAAACTTCGTAAGAAATTGCACAAAATAGTAAGTTCACTAGACCTCAGTAGAGTGCAAACAACAAATCCGTGAAACACTAATTACTAAATAGTACAAAATAGTGCTAATTAAACAATAGAAAACAATGGAATTTGCATGAAATTGTGCTATTTAGTAATACTAAAGTTTCACAGTTATAGAATGAAGGCATTTAACCCGTGCAATAGATATTAGAGTAATACACATTAGTAGACCCTAATTCCATTGTTTTCTTTTGTGTCTATTTGACTAGAGTGAAGTCACTAACCCGTGCAATAGATATTAGACTAATACACATTAGTAGATCCTAATTCCATTGTTTTCTTTTGTGTCTATTTGACTAGAGCGGAGTCATTAAACCCGTGCAATAGATATTAGACTAATACACTTTAGTAGACCCTAATTCCATTGTTTTCTTTTGTGTCTATTTGACTAGGGTGAAGTCACTAAACCCGTGCAATAGATATTAGACTAATACACATTAGTAGATCCTAATTCCATTGTTTTCTTGTGTGTCTATTTGACTATTACACGTTGACTAGTATTTTTTGTTTCACGAGTTAAATGCCTTCACTCTACTGTTTGCACTCTAGGCCGTAGACCTACAAGACTTTGCACTAATTTGTACAATCTTGTTTAGTTAACATTTTCACAGATTTATGGTATGCTCTCTAATCTGAAAAAGAAAAAATATTTGTAATTGTTTTGTTTATTATGAAGCTAGTTCTTTTTTGCTATTGTTTTCTTCCAAAACTCAAATGGTTGTAAATTGTGTTGCTCACAAATAAAAAACGTTTTTACTAGTAAAAAAAAACAATGTTTTGCTCAAGTGATATTTACTATTTAATACTAAATAGCTGTAATGGTCCTCCTCAAAAATGGTGGTTTTCAATAACCCCTTTAATTATACAGCTTCTCATTAATCCCATATAGGTAACTGTCCAATTATTTTCTTAATTGGACAGGTCTTGTTGATATGGGATTAATTAGGCAGCTATATAATTAATAGATAATGGGATTTCATGCTCCCCAATCAAGAAATAATTAGACTCAAAAAATTCCTCTGACTGCCAAATTGGACTCGGCCTACGGCCTCATCCAATTTTGGAAGTCCTCGCAATTTTTCTCGTCCAATATGCATGGCATGAAGTCCTATACAAATGCACTTGAGCTTATTAAGGACTACCTAACAGTAATTCTTTTGTTTTCTATTGTCTTTGTGACTAGAACAATCTAATTAATACACTGTTTCGCTGGTTAATGAAAACCACTCTATCATGGATGTGGAGCTAAGTACATGGAAATACTAAAAAAAAGCCACAAATTCCATTCACGAAAAAGTTTGATTTCTTTCGTATTGCCATGTAAGCCTTGCATCCACGATACTTTTGATAAGGGTCCATTAACGATACATCTTCGTCTTCTTCAAATATATGGTACACCTCTCAAACTCATTAATAATTCATGAGGTCAATGACCAATGACGACTTTGCATTGTAGTCACATGCATGCACCTTGATACTTGATCAAGAACGGATCAAAACACTGTTCATTTTTTTAGTCTCAGTAGATTCAAGAACAAATGAATTATGACGAGACTGAGAAGTAAGTTCAAAAACTCATGCTTTGTGTTTGATCAGGGCATCCAAACACCTCGAAGAATAAAAGCACTTAGCCTACAGCCTTGTGCTTTCACCTGTTTCTCGGCGTTTGGATGCCCTGATCAAACGCTTGCGCTCGTTTTTGATCTATTACATCATAATTGACTCATAATGAATAGCCTTTTGCATATTATTTTGGTATAGAGGTTTTGCACCATCACGTGACGGCAGCCATGTTAGATGGCAGGAACAATACAATCGTTTTACATAAGAAAGAATTCAATTCCTGAGAGCAAAGGGATTTTATTGTTCTGCCATCTAACCACAGGCAGTCCAAGCTGGATTATTGTGCCGGCAGGTGATGATGTCCGTTTACCCCTTCCATGATAGCTTAGGAACTTAGATAATTATTGTCATGGATAAAGTTATGTAAATAATGAAAAGATTTTTGGTTGAGCAAGGCGAATGAAAAGAGATCGGGCTCAGCTCTTTAGATCACTGAAGACTTTCATTTAACAAGGGTTGGCCCCCAGATCTTCTATGTCGGACTGTGATTGTGTATTCTCTTTAGACTGATGCTGGAAGCGGGTAATCACAGATGTTATCCTGACTGGATGAGTTTAAACAAATCCAATATCATCATTAGCTTCCTTGTCTTCATCCTTCTCAGTCAAGTATCTAATGCTCTTGGGCTCTGCGGAGTAATCTAAAACAGATTACAATTAGATTTCATGCTAATTCCAAACACTATATTGACAAATGTTCAGTGGTGTCTGTAGTACCAGTATGGTCAACAGCATACACCGTTCTCATAAGTAGTATAGGGAATGGGGGTTCCAGCGCAATCTCAACACGGGCAAGACCCGTGTCAAAAATCCACCTACGGAAACAACCCACTCCAAGTGTGGTTGGGGGCAACAGCGCAAATATGTTAGTCTATATATGGAGTGCGAAGATTGTAAAGAGTTTGCTTATGATTTCTGTGTAAAGTGCTTGAAACCCAAGTTTGTTACCCCACCACCAAATAAGTATATTTGTTGTGGTAAGAAAATGCAAATAGAAGACGACACGTCAGCACAGTGTTACGAGTGTGGTAAGAATATTCGTAATGCCGTACCAAATGCTACCAAAGAGCAATATTACGCCAATGGAGGTCGTAAGAAGACCCCATACAAGAGAATAAAATACTTTAGGGACTGGATGAGTCATATCCAAGGTTATCGGCCGGTATATTTAGACAACGAAGTAAAGAAGAAAATCGTAGACCATTTAGAAGAGCCAACCCCGCAAAGCTTAAGGAAGACATTGAAAAAATTAAAACTAGGGAAATATTACAAAGCTATTCCCTATCTTTTGTCTGAAATTACCGGTAAGTCTATTCCCGAGGTTTCTGATATGACAAAAGCCGAGTGGATGTTTTGTCGGCTGGATAAGGATATTCCTTATTACCCTAACGTAATCTACGAAATATTTTATGAAATAGACCCCAGCCACCCCCTGTTAGGATGGATTCCGAGGCGACAATAACATATTACGCGTAATTCGTACGATGAATTTATATTACGCGTAATAATTTGCCAAATAAAGTCATGCAAATAATTTATATTACGCATAATAATTCGCTAAATGATTCATATTACGCGTAATAATTCGCCAAATAATTCGTATTACGCGTAATAATTCGCCAAATAATTCGCCAAATAATTCATATTACGCGTAATAATTCACTGAATTCATATTACGCGTAATAATTCACTGAATTTATATTACGCGTAATTTCTAGACTGACGTTCGATATGTAAATAGAATCCCGTCACGCTCTTTTCGAAGCAGATGTTTACTGAGCAAGCTTTCTTTGAAGCTCTTCTTTCGCTTCTTGGTAGATCTTTTTGCGAGATTCCTCGGAAAGATCTTTTACGACTGTTTTTTTATTTCTTATGTCCGACTTTAATTTCTCGTACTTTTCCTCTTCGGCCAGAATAAGCGAGAATTCTACGTCGTCTATCTTTCTGTCACGCAAAGCCTTTGAGACAAGGTCGGTAATAGTATTTACTTTAGCCCTTGACAGAGCTATTGTCGTGTCGTGCTTGGATATCTTGCTTGACAACTGTTTCATAATACCCGTAGCAACAGCAGAAATAATACCACAGGCTGCCCCAACGCCGGCCAAAGGAACTCCAACGATTATTCCCGGCCCAGTAAGCGAAGTAGCAACGCCAGAGCCGGTTAACACAACAGATATGGATCCTGAAGTTATCGCAATCTTATGTAGCGTACTCCGGGCTCTAACGTACTTTTTTCTAACTTTTTCATAGTGTTTTGTCTGCCCTTCCAAGTAAGCCAGGATTAAGTTCGCTTTATTCAGACGAAAGTTTTCAGCGTTTAATTCGTTAGGTTCCTTAGGAAGTTCAGGATAAAGTGGAGGCGCTGATGGTATAACATCCATTATATATACTAATGTACGACGCTTTTGGGAATGATATTGAGGAGCAGCCACATCACGACAACCGGGATTACTGGAATTGGAGAGCATTTAGGAAGATGTTTCCACATGCAGACCCCAGTAAGTTCGAAAGGAGACCCGATGGGATTTACTATAACGGCTCTAGGATGTACAGCAACGAGGATTTGAAACCTACGCTGGTCGATCAGATAGACAATCAACTGAAGAATTCTGGTTATGTTAAACCCACACCAACACATCCAAAACCCGTGCAAGGTTGGTCAAAGGAATTATTGCTTGGTACCGGTACTTATCCGATACCCGCGGTTTCATTTGATAAACATCCAAGTTTGGATTTGACATTGAACATGCGGATCTCTAACAACCATTCCTTTTCGTTAAAGGTGCGAGATATCTTCAAAGACGTACCCATTAATCATACCACCGCTAAGGAATCTCATGAATGGTTAAGTGGTCCTAACATGCGTTATTGGCCGCAGCAACTAAACTTTGCGGTTTGGTGTGCCACCAGCGGCTGCGGTGTAAGTGCAAAGTTGATGAAGAATTCGATATTTATGTTTCACTTCCACTTTACCGTCCGAAGAATACTGCATGAGATGGGTGTTATTGCGCTGCCGGGAGATGCCACGTTTTATCCAAGAGATAATAAATACAACGTTCCTGCTTACGACCGACTTTGTAAGGAGTTCGGTGTTGTAGGGAAGGATTTCCGATGCACTGCCGGCGCTAACAATGGTCTGGGGCATATTTGGGCTTATTGGGGGATTGGTGGACACGAGCTAAGTGATAAGGAAGTTCATGCATTGAATCTACGATGGAATACTGGGTATCATAAGGAAACTCACGACAGTAGCACCTTCTTTGAACCAAACGCTAAGACCACTAAGGAAGTCAGAGACGGACCTCTATTCAAAGATGAGGGCGGTAAGTATGCAGGGGCCAATCCACTGATTATCAAAATTACCAACGACGAGCAAACGAAGCAATATCTTAATTTCATACCCCCAGAAGGTAAAGGACTAACCAAAGCCGGCCTTGCCCGTTTAAACCGCAGCATAGAAGCTTACGTGTATTCTATCCTTGGAGCTCAGGTAAACACCCGATCCAGCATAATCGGAAATACTGGCGCCGCAGAAGAAACGCGAGCCGAAGCCTTGATCTTATTTGAAAGTTCGATCTTGGAGGGCGACATTAGCAAGGGCGTACAGCGTTACCAACTAGCTATACAAAATTCTAAGGCGAGGTTGGACTATGCAGTAGCCCCGGGTTGTTGGTTAATGCCTAGTAATTTATCTATAAATACTGGTTCTGTAGTAGGATACAACAACAAACTTCAACGAGCTACTAAGGATATGAAGTTTGGGGTGAACGACGTGAACTCTGACACTCTTAGGAACATTCCTCACTTCGTAGAGAAGTCAAAAAAGTCACACGAAACGAAGCTACCCACAGTTAAGAAACCATCAAAGAAGGTCCTACCTGCGATACCTGAGGAATATGACCATAACTTATTAAAAGTCGGCCTAGCAGTCGCGGGTGTTGGTCTGAGTTATTATATATGGCGATGAACAACCCCTACGTAGCTGGAGTAGATTGTGTTTATACGACTTACACAAGCGAGAAAAAATACACCCAGGCATCTTGGGTTGATGTCACGGGGATGTCCGCGGATTTGAACTACTCCGGAAAGAAGTTGATATTATGCAGCATTTCTTTGGGGGCCGTTAGCAGTGCGAACGTAGGATTTCGTTTCTGTGACGACAATGGAGTATTACAGCCCATGCGCGCGAAGACAAACAACAGGGAGCCTACGCATTTCTCAGTAGAGCCGCCAACGAATAGCTCTGAGAATCTTTCCGTTTGGACTTTCCACATGGTTGCTGATTGCCACGGGAAGGTAAAGCTGCAGATAAGAGTAGATGACACCGGGAGTGTTTGCATAAATAGCATAGAAAATCAAAGGAATACTATCTATAACCACATGACCATCAGCACTTTGACGGTAATGAGCCTTTAAATATATGAATCCATACGTGAGGGAAACGCGTTATACCCACCGCTTAGATGAAGAGGGATATGACGACGGCGCCTGGCATGACGTTGGACTGTGGGTTGAAGTTGGGGGCACTGCATTGGTCATTTGCACTATTAGCATTAATGCAAATACGCATGCGAATGTGGGGTTTAGGCTTATCGATGAGAATAATAAGCCCCTGCTTCCTTATCGAACTTCAACGAACACCAGGAACGTTACCCATTTTTCGATGGAGCCCTACACTAGGTCCACTGAAGACCTAACGCCAGTAACTTTTCATATGCTAGCCAATTGTAAATATGCTAAGTTGCAAGTCACTTCTGATGACGGCAAGTTTGGAATAAATCGCGTAGGTCGCAGGCCCGCTAATGCAGTCTGGAGTCATAAGCCCATTTCTACCATGAGTGTGTTGCCGTTGGTTCCAAATTACCAGGGCGGTGCTAACACCGTCTTTCATTATCCTCAAAGCAGGGCACCGCCCGATGAGAAGATCAAGCCTTCATCTTCTTCATGAGGACCACCCCAATAGCGACAACCAAGATCCAAATGTTGTTACCCACGAACTTCAACAGTTCTCCGCCGGCCCTAAGTGCCAAGGAAACAACCGAACCCAGCAGCCCAGGAAGACCGGCTGCCATCTTTTTTCCCAGGTCCGTTAGTCCATTGCCTAATTTCTTTACGCCCGCGCCTGTAGCCTTAAGCGCGTTAAGGATGACTCCTACTACGCTCGAAATAGCAACCGCAAATGCCAGCGGAATACCATACTTCAAAAGGGCTCTTTTTACCTTTTCCTTGGTGGTAAGCCCCAATTCTCTTTCCAGGTTTTCCTTTTGCGCCTGTAATTCCGCAAGGCGTACCTCGAGGGCCTCCACTTCCTTTTGAGCTGCTTCCCTTTCCTCTTCGGGACGGGTTTGGTCGTTGATTATTTCCTGCTGCCGCCCTATTTGCCCCTCCAGGTCTTCGAGGGCCTGATCTCTTTGCCGGATTTGTTCTTCCTTAGTGTTAATTTCGGCAACCAACTGCCGCCGTTCCTCTAAAGAGCCGGTTATGGTGATATGCAAGTTTTTAGCTTCTTCCTTGCTCATATCCAGGTCTTTTAGAGCAAGATTGAAGGCGTGTCGGGCTTGGTCTCTTTCGTCTAAAGCCGTTTCAGCTTCTCGCTTGAATTGCAGTATGACTTCGTTCTTGCCCTTGATTTCTTTCTTTTGAGCATCGGTTAGCTGCCGTATTTGTCTTTCGTACTTTGCTTCCTTTTCTTTCAACGTTTCTTGTAGTTTCTTGGCGTGTTTTTCTAGTGCGACCCGTTCATTCAGGGCTCCCAACCTTTCTAACGCACTTCTGGTAGCTAGTTGAAAGCCTCTTAATCTTGCCACGTTAACCATGACCGAGCCATTTTCGTCGAAGAGGATTTGTGGTTTGGTCCAGCGGTTTTTGTCGGGATATCTCATGTCTTGGACGCTTATGAGGACTTTGTTTCCGCGTTCTGTGAGCCTTACGTCGTCGGCCTCGAAGTGGGAATAGCGCTGCGTTAGCTCTTGCGTTGCCCACTCTACGGTTTCCCGCGCGGTTGCTCCCTGCTCACCCATGTTTCGAAGTTCTATGTACTCGGGGGCAGACTTACCCGGGTTCTTTTCGTGCCACATGCGATTCAAGGCTGCCTTGAAGCTTTTCCACCTACTGCCGTACGTGTTTTCTAGAGCCATGTCGTAGATTAGGGGGTCGGTTTCCGCGCCTTTAGTCCATGCGTCGTATTCTTCGTCGTTAATGTCGACTTGACCTTCTTCGGTGGTGGGGTCAAAATCCGTTCCTTCTACTTCCATTATATATGATAAGCTCAAAGTTAAACCCCAACGTATTACCTAAGCAGGTTGGCGGACTGAAAGCAGAACGCACCTTTCACCGTGTCACCTTTACCCCCAGCAGCGCTAAGCCAGGGGAAACCCTGTACGTAGGCGTGCCCCGCCTAACGGATAACCTAGTCTTAGTTCCTGGCACCCTGGCGCTAAGGTTTGACCTAGCAATACAACCAAGCACTGCGGACGCGCGTCACGTTGTCAACGACCTTGGCCGCAACATTGTCTCAAAGATGCGGGTGAAGTTCGCAGGGGAATCCCTCTTGGACTTAAATAGGTACGATCTGTATACCACGTACAAAGACTTATGGTTGACTGCATTTGACCGCGCGCAAAGGATAGAGCAGGGAATCGCCAGTGATGCCATACGCAAGGTAAGAAGCGCAACCTCTGGCGCCTCAGGAGAAGACGAAATAAAGACAGCTTATGGCACTAAATATGTCGTTCCATTAGATTTCGAAGTTATCACGAACCACGGTGCATACTGCCCAAGGCAGCTAAGCGAGCTGCAGTTCGAAGTAACCCTAGCAGACACTACGAACATCCTACAGGGAAAGGACGTAAGTTCCTCAGCCGTCCACCCATACTCCGTTACTAACTTAGAGCTGCAGTATGAAACGGTATACAGCGAAGACTTAGCCCGTAGCGCCGGTATGGAATACAGCTCCGGGAAGGCTTTCCTTTACGATCACGTCGTGATGTACAAGACGTTCAGCTTTACAAATAACGTCGAAGAGGTCATCAACCAAAGCATTAACCTTCCCAGGCGCAGCCTCACAGGGATAATGTTGCTGTTCGCAAAGACATACACGGCAGGATTGCGTGACTCTGAGGCGTTCTTTAATCCTAACATCACTAACGTAGGCGTTAGCATTAACGGAGTGCCTAATAAGGTTTACTCACAAGGGATAAAGCCCGAGGACATGTACCGGGAAGTCGCGCGTAAGTTTGGCGACCAAATTGGCCCAAAGGAATTCTTTAAGGATAAGTATGCGCTGTGGATCGACATGCGCACGACGAACGACGAAGACCTACATGGTCAGGGATTGCGGCTGGTAAATACCCAGGACGGCATTACGTTGGAGATCAAGCGCACCAAAGACGCCAGCGACGCTACTAAGATCAACGCATATATCTTCGTAGTCTCAGACGCGCAACTGAGTGTAGAAATGAATCAGCTAAAAAGCGTTGCGTATTGATTCGCGTTCCTTGAGCCAAGCGAAAGGATAAAAAATATTCCTTAGGTATAATATGCTTCGCGTATTCGAAAACAACGAAACCAAACTGCAATGCATAGTGCAAGGCGATAAACTTTACTTCAAAGCGAAGGAGGTGGCGGCGGCGTTGGGTTACGTAAATTCCAGAAAAGCGGCGTCTGATCACGTATCAGAGGAAAACAGGGTAACTTTGAAGTCTTTAAAGGGTGTAACTCAGCGTGACACCCTTAACGCACAACCCAATGCCGTGTATTTGACGGAGGAAGGTCTTTACGAATTGATATTCGGATCTGAAAAGGCTGAAGCAAAAAAGTTCAGGAAATGGGTGTTGGGTGACGTTCTACCCACGCTAAGGAAGACAGGTAAATACGATATGGAGAAGCGATTCAATGGTTCAAATCCAATGGCATTTAAGATAGAAACGGAGGCAGACATACACGATAGAACCGTACACAGGGTGCGTAGGTTCTACTCGCACGTAATCATAGTTCCAGGTCTTGGAGAACTGCAGGACACCGCAAGTAAGCGCATTAAAAGCTGGCGGAAAGGCTACCAGGCAGGCCAACCCGATCTGCTGATCCTTAACAACCATAATAAATACAATGGATTATGCATAGAATTGAAGACACCCAAAGGCACCGGCGTATTGTCCGAGAAACAAAGGGTAATGTTGGAACGATATGAAGAAAATGGATATTTAACCATCGTAAGCAATGATTATGATCTACTTTGCAGGGAAATAGACGAATATGTTGCCGGTATTCGCATTCCTTGCCCTTGGTGCATTAAGGCATTCAAAGGTCAAGACACTTTAAGCACGCACCTTAAAATATTTCATAGGTATAATGATTCTTAAACAAACATACTGGCGAGATCTGCTGCAAGGCGTTTCATACCGAATAAAAAACTACGTCGCATTCGAAGACATCGACCGTTTGAGGTTGGTCTTAGAACGCGACGGTCAGGAATACAGCCTTTGGGCGCCTGACTGTGTGAGATACATACTGCAGGGTGAAGAATATACACACCTACGCAGTCATGGTAAGGTAAACGGCCGATGGAAGTTTGACATCGAACGTCGAGCGGAGGATAATCCGTTGTGCGACTAATCCTCTTCATGGGCGGATAAGTAGTCATCTGCTGTGTCTGCCCTCATTTTTTCCGCCATTTCATACGCTGATAAGGTAATAGTCACGCCTCCTAGGAACGCTGCGATGTAAGGTAACATTATACCTTAAGTAGATTCCACTCTTTTCTTACCAACAGATAATGATCTAAGGGCTTAGGGCCATCGTAAAGGCAGCACCAAATATGTTGGCCGCTACGTATACAGCCACATCGGTCGCAGATGCCATCCCAGTGTTCCCTATTCTCCCACCTTACACCCTCATAGTCGTCGAAGCATACGAAGTCTTCGTCGATCTCCTTCTTACGTCGCGTGAGCACCCGGCCGGTTTCAAGGGGGCAACATCGCTCTGCTAAATCGCCGTGGGTCTCGCAGACCACATCTGTGAGGTCATAGCGACGGCAGCGGTACTTATGCCAGTTTTCTTCGAAGAGGGGTTCATCGCATCGGCGGCAATGACCTTTAAGGCAGACTCTATGCTCGCGGTGATATCGTAGGGCCTGTACTGTGGACAGTTCCTTACCGCAGTCACCGCAAACAGTGCTGATGGTCTTCTGACAGACTTTCTTGGAAAGATGGTATTGCAGTCGCTGCTTGCTACTAAAAGCTCTATCACATTGCACGCACTTCATTATATATACCTTATTTTTTATTGTTAAATTGTTAAACCCTGTAAGAGGGTTTTAGGATAGGGTCTATTATTTCTTGTTATTTTGTTAAGCCCCGTAAGAGGGTTTTAGGATAGGGTCTATTATTTCTTGTTATTTTGTTAAGCCCCCATTAAAAGATGAGGTATCATTCTTTCTCATCGTTGAAACCAGCAAAAAGATAATCATGTTAACCATTCTTCGATTACGATGATTTAACAAAATAACAATAAAAAATAGGTCCTTACTTGAGACCTCTTTGCAGCATTTAACAAAATAACAATAAAAAAGAAAGACCTATGCTAATTCCCCTTGCCGGGGCTTAGTAAGATCTTCTTTGCGACCTCTTACTCTTCTCGAGCGTCGTCTAAAGTCCTTTGTGCTTTAGTATCCGCGGGACACCAATGTCCAACGAAGTCTTCTTCAGAGAATACCTTATTACAGTGACGGCAGGTGTATTTTTTACAAGGCGTCGGAGGGGTAACGATGATGCAGTCAGCAGGTAGTTCGCACGTAATGCAGTCCATATATCTATGGGGGATATCGAATGAAGTCCTTAATGGACTCCTTAGCCCAGCCCGCCATTGTCAAAAGCGCGCCAAACCGTTCTGCACGCTTCAGACCACACATTTCATCGTACAATTCCTGTACGCGCTCTTTTAACCGGTCTATCTCTTCCCTTTGCATTTCTATGGTGTCTCTTTTATCTTTTGCGTCGGCGGCAATCCTTCTTACTGCTTCCACTGGTTCCATCTATATATAAATGGGGTTCATTAGATATAAATGAACCCGAATCACATACCTTGTAACGCTCTGATAGTAGGACCCACCGGCTGCGGAAAGACCCAGTTCATCGTGGAGCAGCTATTAGGACCCTTTAGATACCGCTTTGACTACATAGTGCTGCTTTGTCCCACCTACGTGAATAACCGCACCTGGGAAGGCATAGGAGTGAAAGACGACGACTTCTTCGTAGATATTTTAGACCCTAACGAGTTATCCAGCCATTTGAAGTTCTGGCACAAACAATTCCCTAAGGATACGCAAACCCTCCTTATACTGGATGACATCGCCTGCGGGGACGATGTAAAAAGACGCACTTCGGAGTTGGTGAAGCTCGCCTTTAGCGGTAGACACGACAATATTAGCGTTTGGTTGCTTTCCCAGCAGCTTACCAGCGTCTCTAAGCCCTTCAGGGAAAACATAGGATCGCTTGTCGTATTTTATACTCCGAGCAAGTCTGACCTGGAAACCATCTTAAGCGACTACGGCGGCGAGATATCCAAGGAACAGTTGCATGAATACATGCGGCATTTAAAAACGCACCAACATTCCAAAATGATCTTCTCTTTGAGGTTTCCGTATTCCATTAACATATATGGACATTGAGCAGCTCTTAGATGAAGTCCCCACGCAGTTAGACGAAAGTAACCTTAAGGAACAACTTAACATCCTTGTGTCTTCTGGGAAGTGCAAAGAAATGATAGGCAAGGAACTTACCCATGAGCAGGTTAATAAGTTGTCAGAAGATGAAGTTAAGAAGTTCCATAAGAGGTACGAGGCCGCCCTTGCAAGTAAGACCACGGACGCCGTAGCAGATTCCGCCATCCGACTTGCCACTAAATTGCTTGGACTTGCACTGCCCATAGACGACGTGGAGCAACTACAGAAGGACATAAGAGATGACTATGTCATCGCCCAAGAACTTAAGATAACCTGTGGGTGGTTGTCTTTGAAGTGCGGTAAGTTAATGGCAGTCGCCTCTGCGGCTTTGCACGTAGCTCAGCATGTCGACTTGAAGGAGGTACTAGGTTCCTTCGGAACATCTTGGAAGGACTTCAAGAAGGACAGAGAAGTCGAAAAGGTCTTCCAGGCGGCACTTGCTGAGGTACCTAGTCAAGTACCTGCAAGTGACTTATCAAGTACTTAGTCAAGTCATTCGCGGGAATTACCCAGGTCGCCTCAAGTACCTAGTTAAGTACTTATCAATTCCTTCAAGTCCTTAGATATAAATGAGTGAAGCTGAATCGAAGGCGGAGGAAACCCCTCAAGTAGAGGAGCAACGAATCACCAAGGCTAAATCTCCAGGCAGAGTCGCTGCCGGAAAGAAGCTCGCGGAGATGAACAGGAAGAACAAAGCCAAAAAGAAGAAAAGGTGGAGGAAGAGGAATCCTTCATTAATCCGGGATACGTCATTGGCGCGTTAGGAGTCGCTATAGCAGCAGGCAGCCTTTACTTACAATGGCGGGCAACGAAAAAGGTAGAACCACCAACGTATCACGCACCTGTGGAACCGGCTGTTAGAAAAAGTAAGATCCCTGAAATGGAGTAGATTTATCACCCGCGGCGACCTAGATTTTCCTTCTCGCTTTGTAATATAATGTCGACCGCGTTGTTGAAAACTGTTGAAGAGGCAGCTATCATTACTTCCATCGTTGCGGGTATTGGTTGGGTAGGTAAGAAAGTGCTCAAAGAAGACTTTACTGAAGACCCAAGCAAGAGCTTCGCTAACTTTGCTAAGATGACCGCTGCCGTAGGCGGGGCTATCATGGTAAAGGATTACCTACGGAAGGAAAAGTACCTACCTAATGTATAATGGTTAGCTTAGTCGCAGGTGGAGTCATTGCAGCTTTAGCATTTACAGGGGCTAATTATGGTGGTCAATATTTGGATAGATTAGTTAGAGGCGACAAAAGCGGTGCCGCCGAAAGAAAGAGACACGACTTAGCGCTGGAGAAATATCAAAGGGACGTTGCAGCTTGGAATGAAAAAAGACAAGCTTACAGGGATTGGTTGGATAAGAACTACCAAGACAAAATGCAGGCAGACAAGAACTTCGAAAACACAGACTACGCCTTCAAACTTTATGCGCAAGCACACCCCGACTTTAGAATGAAAAAGCCTCAGTTCAAGAATTACTACCAGCCTTCTAAGAAACAAAAAGACAATGAATTGGTCTTTGTAGGAGTCGCAGGGCTGGCCGGAGGCGTGGCTTTGGCGTATCTAATATAATGATCGTCTTTTTGGAAGGCGACAAGAATGACTTTACCACGTATTTGAATCCTCCCATCAAAGCCTGTAAGGTTCGGTTGGTTAGTTGCTCTTTGTACAATTCTTGGTATAATTTAATTAATGGCTTTGTCATCGGAACTTCCGGCACCAAACCAAAATACCAGATTCCCATTACACCCCCATAACACTGGCTAAGGAGCTAGCAAAGCATGGATATACTCTTACCACAGGATTACCCCATGAAATGACATTTAAGAAAAATAATGGGAGCGCTAATTTAAAGGACAGTTCATTGGTAGAACTCCTGGGCCTTACTAGTACCACAATAAATAGCGGCAATACATATGATGTGAAATGGAAAGTCGCATCCTCTTACGAAGTCTATTGCGACTTGGTCCATAGTTACAACAATGGAGAAAAGTCTTCTCTTATGTCCAAGTTTCTGCCCCAAGGTAATCCATTTGACCCAGTAGAATACACTCCCATTTCTTTGAGCTATGACTTGTCTAATTTGGTAGAAAGCATAAACATCACCATTAAAGTGGACGGAAAGACGGTGGATTTTAACGGACGTAAGATCAATCTTGTTTTGGAATTCATATAATGGGCCGCGTAGAGGACAAACTCAAAAGGATTTACTATGGGCCGGAAGGCTATTGGAGAGGAGCGTCAGCTATCAAGAAACTCGCGACCGCGGCCAGGGTATCAGACGAAACGGCTAAGAACTGGTTGAAAAAACAAACCCTCTGGCAGGTTTATCTTCCCGTGCCCAAGTACATTCCCAGGCCCAGCTTTACCGTAAATACCCCCAATGAAGTTCATCAGGCGGATTTGCTTTTCTTGCCGCACGATAAGGTGAGAAAGAAGACCTATAGGTACGCTTTGACCGTAGTTGATATCGCAAGCAGATATAAGGACGCCGAACCTATAACCAGCAAGGATTCTGGGGAAGTCGCAGAAGCCCTAGGTAGGGTTTATAAGCGCGTCTTGAAATGGCCTAAGCTGCTGCAAGTGGATGCGGGGACGGAGTTTATGGGCGTGGTTACCAAGACCCTGAAAGACCACAGCACTAAGATTAGGAGAGCCGAAGCTGAGTACCACAGGGGTCAGAGCATTGTCGAAAGATTCAATAAGACCTTGGCCGAGCGTCTCTTTGGGTACCAGTATTGGAAAGAGCTGGAAGATCCCTCCAAACGCAACAGGGAATGGACTCAGAGGCTCCCCCAGGTCGTCGCGGCTTTGAACAACGAGGCGGCCAGGGCTACGGGAATGAAACCCAAGGATGCCATAAAAAAGAAACACGTGGAGCACAAGTCCTTCATCAGAAGTTCGAGGGCGGTCTTCCCCCATGAAAAGAAATTAGGTAATGTCACGGTTCGATATCTCTATGAGCCGGGTGAATTAGAAGGAGGATCCAAAAGAGCTACGGATCCTAATTGGTCTTTGGAAACTTACCAGATCCGAAGTGCGATAGCTAAGAAGGGTCAGCCCATCTTGTATATCTTCATGATGGTCCCACGCGTGGGTTCGTCAAAGAAGAACTGCTTATCGTGTGATGTCCGAATGCTATCGTATGCACTCCGTCATCACACATCCACCTCTTACCGTCAAATGCAGACAGTGACACCTTCTCCTGTGTACGTTGTGTATTTGATGTCCGTAGCTGCGCAGGCTGTTCATCTTATGCCGCTGTTCCTTGCGTGTTCGTAATACGTTGAGGTAGGACTCGTGCGTAATGTCCTTCTTAACCACGTACTTTTTTACGCCTTTAGCTTTCTTTTCTACGCCGTCTAACTTTAGCACGCTGTACATCTTTGGTTTCAGACCCACGTACTCTACTATGGGTTTTCCTAACATTTCGTCTTTCATCTTCCCAATTACCTTCTTATTCTTCGCAGAGTAAAGGAAGTGCTCCTTCGGGTAACCGCTGGTGTCGTACTCGTCTATGTCGGGGAGGCAGTCTTTGTAAACGTCTTCCGTTTGCACTTCTAGAATTAGGGAGTCGGTGTCTGTGTACAGGAGGCGACAGCGGTCTCCGTACTTTGGCTTAAGCTTATCGTAGTAGAACTCGTACATAAGCAGCTTCGATAGATCCAGCACCGTAAAGCCTGTGTAAACGGGCTTGTTTAGTAAGAGGTTTGCCTTTTTCATGTGAATCACGTAGAAGTTCAGCATTTCTACGTATCTAACGAAGCCTGGCTGTGACACGTATGCTTCTGCTTCCTCTTTGGTGCTGACTATTTTTACGCTTACGCGCTTGCGGATGTTCTCCATTGTCTTTCCGAACACGCTGTTGTTCATCAGTTTGAAGAGGTTTTTCTCGAAGTCATTTTTCGCTGCGGTACGCTTTTGCGTGTTAAAGTCAATGTAGGGGCGCATCCAGGGTTCCTGCGTGAATTTTAGGACTCTGTGGATCTTCTCTTACGCGCATTCCGTGTCGCACGTAGAACTGCAGGTTGCGGTAATGTACCACATACTTCTTCTTATCCATCAGGTTCATAGTTAGTTTCCTGTACGGTTTGTAACCAGGGCACATTTGCTTTTGCAGCGGACTTAGCTGCTTAAATGGTATCTCTATCGCTTCTGGTGCTAAGGGGAACTCATTGTGTTCGTCGTGCAGGTGCTCTGGGTACTCCAGATCCACCTTCTAAAACGTAACCCTTGTCTTCCTCCTTTCCTACCTGCATGTAGAAGTCTATCGGCTTCACTGGATCCCATTCGAAGTCTCTCACAGGTAGGTACTGTGACATTGCCCAACCATAAAGGTTATTCGCATCCAGGTAGTAAATGTATGTGGTTGGTTCTCTGGGTCGTGCTCTACTAAGGGGTTGTTTGCGCGGGCGTAACGTCGGCTGGGCCCGCATACGCCGCCACGAATACCGTCTTCCATAAACAGATACATGTCGTACTCCGTTAGGAGATCCAACTGCGCATTTGTCTTCTTTAACAAAGCACTCCAGCTGAGCCCAGGAGCCGTGTAGGAAATTAGCGGGATCCAATCCGTAATATTCCATAGCCATCTTTCTGAAGCTTTGGAAAACATCTGCAAGCAGCACTACGTCAGACTTAGGTAGATGTCGTGGTAGTCCCCATGTTCTCACAGGAGTACTTTTCCCACACGTCTAACGCATTTGGTACTCCTCATCCTTTATCTCGGAACTCGTTTAGGTCTGTAAATCGATCTTTGGGTGGTAGGGACTCTTTGAATCGATCCCAGGAATCCTGTATTCGTATGGGTGTACACTCCTTTCCTTCTCTCCGTATTGTCTGGAAATGGGGAACTCCGTGTTGTATTAACCAAGTTTGCTAGGGTCCGCCATAAACTGCTGTCGAACTCTAAGACTTTAGTTTACCAAAACAGTTACGGCATGTAGCGCTCTTGTTGGTGGGTATGCCTTTGACGTCGGAGCCGTCTGTTCTTTGTAGCAAATGGGAGTCTAAACGCGGAGGTTGTGAAAAGAACACCGGAAATCTCCATATCTGGATAGCTTTGAAGTTTATATTTGCATTTCCAATAGCCGCTCCTCTGTATTTTACCATGATGTGTCAGTGATCCCTAACCTTATCCACATAGAAATCCCAACGAAAGGCTTTATGACCACTGAATGCAGTGCTGAGGGCTTTCCCGCTTCTCACTTTCTTAGCATACTTCCCGCATTTAAAATGAGCTTCCCTAGATATTTCCATCTTCCTCCACGCTTTCCTTGGTCGTCTTCCCAACTGGAAGAAGCGATGTTGACTGTGATGTGGCATTTCTTTGCCTTGGTAAAAGCCTCCTGGTTCTCTTTGTATTCATCTTCTTTGGAGTCTAATTGTTCTCTAATCTCCCCCTCCTCTTCCTCGCAATGCTTCTAGAAACTCATTAGCTGCGTTCTTACCTCGGTAAACACAGGAGGCTTGCTTTACGTCGATTTGACTCTATGTAACCAAAGGAGCAGATCTCGTGTAATCCTACCTTATGCGTGGCACCACGTTTCTGCTCTTCCTTAGTTATCAACGCTTCGAAGTCTTCATATATCACGTAAGGCACTTGCAATCTGCTTTTTATGGTCTGCGTATGAAAGCTCTTTGTTGGTGGTATCCTGGATCCGTTGCGCCACTTCTTCGACTCCGCGGCAGAATCTCATCGTGTTTTCTTTAGGGTAGTTAAAAGATGTCACTGACAGCAAGCAGCAGTCGCAAAGTACTTTTTGCCTTTGTGCTTAGTATGCTTTATCCAAATCGTCTGCTAATGTGTTTAACACCCATGAGTTATGGTCGCCCGTGG
>NW_028292579.1:1760000-1853687 GCF_029948245.1 Actinia tenebrosa | reverse complement strand
CACCCCAATAGCGACAACCAAGATCCAAATGTTGTTTGTACGCCACGAATCTTCAACCATTCTCCGTCCGCCGGCCCTACGTGTCCAAGGAAACAACCGAACCCAGCAGCCCAGGAAGACGGCTGCCATCTTTTTTCCCAGGTCCGTTAGTCCATTGCCTATTTCTTTACGCCCGCGGCCTGTAGCCTTAAGCGCGTTAAGGGGATGACTCCTACTACGCTCGAAATAGCAACCGCAAATGCCAGCGGAATACCATACTTCAAAAGGGCTCTTTTTACCTTTTCCTTGGTGGTAAGCCCCAATTCTCTTTCCAGGTTTTCCTTTTGCGCCTGTAATTCCGCAAGGCGTACCTCGAGGGCCTCCACTTCCTTTGAGCTGCTTCCCTTTCCTCTTCGGGACGGGTTTGGTCGTTGATTATTTCCTGCTTGCCGCCTATTTGCCCCTCCAGGTCTTCGAGGGCCTGATCTCTTTGCCGGATTTGTTCTTCCTAGTGTTTCATTTCGGCAACCAACTGCCGCCGTTCCTCTAAAGAGCCGGTTATGGTGATATGCAAGTTTTTTAGCTTCTTCCTTGCTCATATCCAGGTCTTTTAGAGCAAGATTGAAGGCGTGTCGGGCTTGGTCTCTTTCGTCTAAAGCCGTTTCAGCTTCTCGCTTGAATTGCAGTATGACTTCGTTCTTGCCCTTGATTTCTTTCTTTTGAGCATCGGTTAGCTGCCGTATTTGTCTTTTCGCTACTTTGCTTCCTTTTCTTTTCAACGTTTCTTGGTAGTTTCTTGGCGTGTTTTTCTAGTGCGACCCGTTCATTCAGGGCTCCCAACCTTTCTAACGCACTTCTGGTAGCTAGTTGAAAGCCTCTTAATCTTGCCACGTTACCATGACCGAGCCATTTTCGTCGAAGAGGATTTGTGGTTTGGTCCAGCGGTTTTTGTCGGGATATCTCATGTCTTGGACGCTTATGAGGACTTTGTTTCCGCGTTCTGTGAGCCTTACGTCGTCGGCCTCGAAGTGGGAATAGCGCTGCGTTAGCTCTTGCGTTGCCCACTCTACGGTTTCCCGCGCGGTTGCTCCCTGCTCACCCATGTTTCGAAGTTCTATGTACTCGGGGGCAGACTTACCCGGGTTCTTTTCGTGCCACATGCGATTCAAGGCTGCCTTGAAGCTTTTCCACCTACTGCCGTACGTGTTTTCTAGAGCCATGTCGTAGATTAGGGGGTCGGTTTCCGCGCCTTTAGTCCATGCGTCGTATTCTTCGTCGTTAATGTCGACTTGACCTTCTTCGGTGGTGGGGTCAAAAATCCGTTCCTTCTACTTCCATTATATATGATAAGCTCAAAGTTAAACCCCAACGTATTACCTAAGCAGGTTGGCGGACTGAAAGCAGAACGCACCTTTCACCGTGTCACCTTTACCCCCAGCAGCGCTAAGCCAGGGGAAACCCTGTACGTAGGCGTGCCCCGCCTAACGGATAACCTAGTCTTAGTTCCTGGCACCCTGGCGCTAAGGTTTGACCTAGCAATACAACCAAGCACTGCGGACGCGCGTCACGTTGTCAACGACCTTGGCCGCAACATTGTCTCAAAGATGCGGGTGAAGTTCGCAGGGGAATCCCTCTTGGACTTAAATAGGTACGATCTGTATACCACGTACAAAGACTTATGGTTGACTGCATTTGACCGCGCGCAAAGGATAGAGCAGGGAATCGCCAGTGATGCCATACGCAAGGTAAGAAGCGCAACCTCTGGCGCCTCAGGAGAAGACGAAATAAAGACAGCTTATGGCACTAAATATGTCGTTCCATTAGATTTCGAAGTTATCACGAACCACGGTGCATACTGCCCAAGGCAGCTAAGCGAGCTGCAGTTCGAAGTAACCCTAGCAGACACTACGAACATCCTACAGGGAAAGGACGTAAGTTCCTCAGCCGTCCACCCATACTCCGTTACTAACTTAGAGCTGCAGTATGAAACGGTATACAGCGAAGACTTAGCCCGTAGCGCCGGTATGGAATACAGCTCCGGGAAGGCTTTCCTTTACGATCACGTCGTGATGTACAAGACGTTCAGCTTTACAAATAACGTCGAAGAGGTCATCAACCAAAGCATTAACCTTCCCAGGCGCAGCCTCACAGGGATAATGTTGCTGTTCGCAAAGACATACACGGCAGGATTGCGTGACTCTGAGGCGTTCTTTAATCCTAACATCACTAACGTAGGCGTTAGCATTAACGGAGTGCCTAATAAGGTTTACTCACAAGGGATAAAGCCCGAGGACATGTACCGGGAAGTCGCGCGTAAGTTTGGCGACCAAATTGGCCCAAAGGAATTCTTTAAGGATAAGTATGCGCTGTGGATCGACATGCGCACGACGAACGACGAAGACCTACATGGTCAGGGATTGCGGCTGGTAAATACCCAGGACGGCATTACGTTGGAGATCAAGCGCACCAAAGACGCCAGCGACGCTACTAAGATCAACGCATATATCTTCGTAGTCTCAGACGCGCAACTGAGTGTAGAAATGAATCAGCTAAAAAGCGTTGCGTATTGATTCGCGTTCCTTGAGCCAAGCGAAAGGATAAAAAAATATTCCTTAGGTATAATATGCTTCGCGTATTCGAAAACAACGAAACCAAACTGCAATGCATAGTGCAAGGCGATAAACTTTACTTCAAAGCGAAGGAGGTGGCGGCGGCGTTGGGTTACGTAAATTCCAGAAAAGCGGCGTCTGATCACGTATCAGAGGAAAACAGGGTAACTTTGAAGTCTTTAAAGGGTGTAACTCAGCGTGACACCCTTAACGCACAACCCAATGCCGTGTATTTGACGGAGGAAGGTCTTTACGAATTGATATTCGGATCTGAAAAGGCTGAAGCAAAAAAGTTCAGGAAATGGGTGTTGGGTGACGTTCTACCCACGCTAAGGAAGACAGGTAAATACGATATGGAGAAGCGATTCAATGGTTCAAATCCAATGGCATTTAAGATAGAAACGGAGGCAGACATACACGATAGAACCGTACACAGGGTGCGTAGGTTCTACTCGCACGTAATCATAGTTCCAGGTCTTGGAGAACTGCAGGACACCGCAAGTAAGCGCATTAAAAGCTGGCGGAAAGGCTACCAGGCAGGCCAACCCGATCTGCTGATCCTTAACAACCATAATAAATACAATGGATTATGCATAGAATTGAAGACACCCAAAGGCACCGGCGTATTGTCCGAGAAACAAAGGGTAATGTTGGAACGATATGAAGAAAATGGATATTTAACCATCGTAAGCAATGATTATGATCTACTTTGCAGGGAAATAGACGAATATGTTGCCGGTATTCGCATTCCTTGCCCTTGGTGCATTAAGGCATTCAAAGGTCAAGACACTTTAAGCACGCACCTTAAAATATTTCATAGGTATAATGATTCTTAAACAAACATACTGGCGAGATCTGCTGCAAGGCGTTTCATACCGAATAAAAAACTACGTCGCATTCGAAGACATCGACCGTTTGAGGTTGGTCTTAGAACGCGACGGTCAGGAATACAGCCTTTGGGCGCCTGACTGTGTGAGATACATACTGCAGGGTGAAGAATATACACACCTACGCAGTCATGGTAAGGTAAACGGCCGATGGAAGTTTGACATCGAACGTCGAGCGGAGGATAATCCGTTGTGCGACTAATCCTCTTCATGGGCGGATAAGTAGTCATCTGCTGTGTCTGCCCTCATTTTTTCCGCCATTTCATACGCTGATAAGGTAATAGTCACGCCTCCTAGGAACGCTGCGATGTAAGGTAACATTATACCTTAAGTAGATTCCACTCTTTTCTTACCAACAGATAATGATCTAAGGGCTTAGGGCCATCGTAAAGGCAGCACCAAATATGTTGGCCGCTACGTATACAGCCACATCGGTCGCAGATGCCATCCCAGTGTTCCCTATTCTCCCACCTTACACCCTCATAGTCGTCGAAGCATACGAAGTCTTCGTCGATCTCCTTCTTACGTCGCGTGAGCACCCGGCCGGTTTCAAGGGGGCAACATCGCTCTGCTAAATCGCCGTGGGTCTCGCAGACCACATCTGTGAGGTCATAGCGACGGCAGCGGTACTTATGCCAGTTTTCTTCGAAGAGGGGTTCATCGCATCGGCGGCAATGACCTTTAAGGCAGACTCTATGCTCGCGGTGATATCGTAGGGCCTGTACTGTGGACAGTTCCTTACCGCAGTCACCGCAAACAGTGCTGATGGTCTTCTGACAGACTTTCTTGGAAAGATGGTATTGCAGTCGCTGCTTGCTACTAAAAGCTCTATCACATTGCACGCACTTCATTATATATACCTTATTTTTTATTGTTAAATTGTTAAACCCTGTAAGAGGGTTTTAGGATAGGGTCTATTATTTCTTGTTATTTTGTTAAGCCCCGTAAGAGGGTTTTAGGATAGGGTCTATTATTTCTTGTTATTTTGTTAAGCCCCCATTAAAAGATGAGGTATCATTCTTTCTCATCGTTGAAACCAGCAAAAAGATAATCATGTTAACCATTCTTCGATTACGATGATTTAACAAAATAACAATAAAAAATAGGTCCTTACTTGAGACCTCTTTGCAGCATTTAACAAAATAACAATAAAAAAGAAAGACCTATGCTAATTCCCCTTGCCGGGGCTTAGTAAGATCTTCTTTGCGACCTCTTACTCTTCTCGAGCGTCGTCTAAAGTCCTTTGTGCTTTAGTATCCGCGGGACACCAATGTCCAACGAAGTCTTCTTCAGAGAATACCTTATTACAGTGACGGCAGGTGTATTTTTTACAAGGCGTCGGAGGGGTAACGATGATGCAGTCAGCAGGTAGTTCGCACGTAATGCAGTCCATATATCTATGGGGGATATCGAATGAAGTCCTTAATGGACTCCTTAGCCCAGCCCGCCATTGTCAAAAGCGCGCCAAACCGTTCTGCACGCTTCAGACCACACATTTCATCGTACAATTCCTGTACGCGCTCTTTTAACCGGTCTATCTCTTCCCTTTGCATTTCTATGGTGTCTCTTTTATCTTTTGCGTCGGCGGCAATCCTTCTTACTGCTTCCACTGGTTCCATCTATATATAAATGGGGTTCATTAGATATAAATGAACCCGAATCACATACCTTGTAACGCTCTGATAGTAGGACCCACCGGCTGCGGAAAGACCCAGTTCATCGTGGAGCAGCTATTAGGACCCTTTAGATACCGCTTTGACTACATAGTGCTGCTTTGTCCCACCTACGTGAATAACCGCACCTGGGAAGGCATAGGAGTGAAAGACGACGACTTCTTCGTAGATATTTTAGACCCTAACGAGTTATCCAGCCATTTGAAGTTCTGGCACAAACAATTCCCTAAGGATACGCAAACCCTCCTTATACTGGATGACATCGCCTGCGGGGACGATGTAAAAAGACGCACTTCGGAGTTGGTGAAGCTCGCCTTTAGCGGTAGACACGACAATATTAGCGTTTGGTTGCTTTCCCAGCAGCTTACCAGCGTCTCTAAGCCCTTCAGGGAAAACATAGGATCGCTTGTCGTATTTTATACTCCGAGCAAGTCTGACCTGGAAACCATCTTAAGCGACTACGGCGGCGAGATATCCAAGGAACAGTTGCATGAATACATGCGGCATTTAAAAACGCACCAACATTCCAAAATGATCTTCTCTTTGAGGTTTCCGTATTCCATTAACATATATGGACATTGAGCAGCTCTTAGATGAAGTCCCCACGCAGTTAGACGAAAGTAACCTTAAGGAACAACTTAACATCCTTGTGTCTTCTGGGAAGTGCAAAGAAATGATAGGCAAGGAACTTACCCATGAGCAGGTTAATAAGTTGTCAGAAGATGAAGTTAAGAAGTTCCATAAGAGGTACGAGGCCGCCCTTGCAAGTAAGACCACGGACGCCGTAGCAGATTCCGCCATCCGACTTGCCACTAAATTGCTTGGACTTGCACTGCCCATAGACGACGTGGAGCAACTACAGAAGGACATAAGAGATGACTATGTCATCGCCCAAGAACTTAAGATAACCTGTGGGTGGTTGTCTTTGAAGTGCGGTAAGTTAATGGCAGTCGCCTCTGCGGCTTTGCACGTAGCTCAGCATGTCGACTTGAAGGAGGTACTAGGTTCCTTCGGAACATCTTGGAAGGACTTCAAGAAGGACAGAGAAGTCGAAAAGGTCTTCCAGGCGGCACTTGCTGAGGTACCTAGTCAAGTACCTGCAAGTGACTTATCAAGTACTTAGTCAAGTCATTCGCGGGAATTACCCAGGTCGCCTCAAGTACCTAGTTAAGTACTTATCAATTCCTTCAAGTCCTTAGATATAAATGAGTGAAGCTGAATCGAAGGCGGAGGAAACCCCTCAAGTAGAGGAGCAACGAATCACCAAGGCTAAATCTCCAGGCAGAGTCGCTGCCGGAAAGAAGCTCGCGGAGATGAACAGGAAGAACAAAGCCAAAAAAGAAGAAAAGGTGGAGGAAGAGGAATCCTTCATTAATCCGGGATACGTCATTGGCGCGTTAGGAGTCGCTATAGCAGCAGGCAGCCTTTACTTACAATGGCGGGCAACGAAAAAGGTAGAACCACCAACGTATCACGCACCTGTGGAACCGGCTGTTAGAAAAAGTAAGATCCCTGAAATGGAGTAGATTTATCACCCGCGGCGACCTAGATTTTCCTTCTCGCTTTGTAATATAATGTCGACCGCGTTGTTGAAAACTGTTGAAGAGGCAGCTATCATTACTTCCATCGTTGCGGGTATTGGTTGGGTAGGTAAGAAAGTGCTCAAAGAAGACTTTACTGAAGACCCAAGCAAGAGCTTCGCTAACTTTGCTAAGATGACCGCTGCCGTAGGCGGGGCTATCATGGTAAAGGATTACCTACGGAAGGAAAAGTACCTACCTAATGTATAATGGTTAGCTTAGTCGCAGGTGGAGTCATTGCAGCTTTAGCATTTACAGGGGCTAATTATGGTGGTCAATATTTGGATAGATTAGTTAGAGGCGACAAAAGCGGTGCCGCCGAAAGAAAGAGACACGACTTAGCGCTGGAGAAATATCAAAGGGACGTTGCAGCTTGGAATGAAAAAAGACAAGCTTACAGGGATTGGTTGGATAAGAACTACCAAGACAAAATGCAGGCAGACAAGAACTTCGAAAACACAGACTACGCCTTCAAACTTTATGCGCAAGCACACCCCGACTTTAGAATGAAAAAGCCTCAGTTCAAGAATTACTACCAGCCTTCTAAGAAACAAAAAGACAATGAATTGGTCTTTGTAGGAGTCGCAGGGCTGGCCGGAGGCGTGGCTTTGGCGTATCTAATATAATGATCGTCTTTTTGGAAGGCGACAAGAATGACTTTACCACGTATTTGAATCCTCCCATCAAAGCCTGTAAGGTTCGGTTGGTTAGTTGCTCTTTGTACAATTCTTGGTATAATTTAATTAATGGCTTTGTCATCGGAACTTCCGGCACCAAACCAAAAATACCAGATTCCCATTACACCCCCATAACACTGGCTAAGGAGCTAGCAAAGCATGGATATACTCTTACCACAGGATTACCCCATGAAATGACATTTAAGAAAAATAATGGGAGCGCTAATTTAAAGGACAGTTCATTGGTAGAACTCCTGGGCCTTACTAGTACCACAATAAATAGCGGCAATACATATGATGTGAAATGGAAAGTCGCATCCTCTTACGAAGTCTATTGCGACTTGGTCCATAGTTACAACAATGGAGAAAAGTCTTCTCTTATGTCCAAGTTTCTGCCCCAAGGTAATCCATTTGACCCAGTAGAATACACTCCCATTTCTTTGAGCTATGACTTGTCTAATTTGGTAGAAAGCATAAACATCACCATTAA
Source organism: Actinia tenebrosa (assembly GCF_029948245.1). Lineage (NCBI taxonomy): Eukaryota > Metazoa > Cnidaria > Anthozoa > Actiniaria > Actiniidae > Actinia > Actinia tenebrosa. The sequence continues at coordinate 1,845,792 of NW_028292579.1, read as the reverse complement.
AGTGGACGGAAAGACGGTGGATTTTAACGGACGTAAGATCAATCTTGTTTTGGAATTCATATAATGGGCCGCGTAGAGGACAAACTCAAAAGGATTTACTATGGGCCGGAAGGCTATTGGAGAGGAGCGTCAGCTATCAAGAAACTCGCGACCGCGGCCAGGGTATCAGACGAAACGGCTAAGAACTGGTTGAAAAAACAAACCCTCTGGCAGGTTTATCTTCCCGTGCCCAAGTACATTCCCAGGCCCAGCTTTACCGTAAATACCCCCAATGAAGTTCATCAGGCGGATTTGCTTTTCTTGCCGCACGATAAGGTGAGAAAGAAGACCTATAGGTACGCTTTGACCGTAGTTGATATCGCAAGCAGATATAAGGACGCCGAACCTATAACCAGCAAGGATTCTGGGGAAGTCGCAGAAGCCCTAGGTAGGGTTTATAAGCGCGTCTTGAAATGGCCTAAGCTGCTGCAAGTGGATGCGGGGACGGAGTTTATGGGCGTGGTTACCAAGACCCTGAAAGACCACAGCACTAAGATTAGGAGAGCCGAAGCTGAGTACCACAGGGGTCAGAGCATTGTCGAAAGATTCAATAAGACCTTGGCCGAGCGTCTCTTTGGGTACCAGTATTGGAAAGAGCTGGAAGATCCCTCCAAACGCAACAGGGAATGGACTCAGAGGCTCCCCCAGGTCGTCGCGGCTTTGAACAACGAGGCGGCCAGGGCTACGGGAATGAAACCCAAGGATGCCATAAAAAAGAAACACGTGGAGCACAAGTCCTTCATCAGAAGTTCGAGGGCGGTCTTCCCCCATGAAAAGAAATTAGGTAATGTCACGGTTCGATATCTCTATGAGCCGGGTGAATTAGAAGGAGGATCCAAAAGAGCTACGGATCCTAATTGGTCTTTGGAAACTTACCAGATCCGAAGTGCGATAGCTAAGAAGGGTCAGCCCATCTTGTATTATCTTCATGATGGTCCCACGCGTGGGTTCGTCAAAGAAGAACTGCTTATCGTGTGATGTCCGAATGCTATCGTATGCACTCCGTCATCACACATCCACCTCTTACCGTCAAATGCAGACAGTGACACCTTCTCCTGTGTAACGTTGTGTATTTGATGTCCGTAGCTGCGCAGGCTGTTCATCTTATGCCGCTGTTCCTTGCGTGTTCGTAATACGTTGAGGTAGGACTCGTGCGTAATGTCCTTCTTAACCACGTACTTTTTTACGCCTTTAGCTTTCTTTTCTACGCCGTCTAACTTTAGCACGCTGTACATCTTTGGTTTCAGACCCACGTACTCTACTATGGGTTTTCCTAACATTTCGTCTTTCATCTTCCCAATTACCTTCTTATTCTTCGCAGAGTAAAGGAAGTGCTCCTTCGGGTAACCGCTGGTGTCGTACTCGTCTATGTCGGGGAGGCAGTCTTTGTAAACGTCTTCCGTTTGCACTTCTAGAATTAGGGAGTCGGTGTCTGTGTACAGGAGGCGACAGCGGTCTCCGTACTTTGGCTTAAGCTTATCGTAGTAGAACTCGTACATAAGCAGCTTCGATAGATCCAGCACCGTAAAGCCTGTGTAAACGGGCTTGTTTAGTAAGAGGTTTGCCTTTTTCATGTGAATCACGTAGAAGTTCAGCATTTCTACGTATCTAACGAAGCCTGGCTGTGACACGTATGCTTCTGCTTCCTCTTTGGTGCTGACTATTTTTACGCTTACGCGCTTGCGGATGTTCTCCATTGTCTTTCCGAACACGCTGTTGTTCATCAGTTTGAAGAGGTTTTTCTCGAAGTCATTTTTCGCTGCGGTACGCTTTTGCGTGTTAAAGTCAATGTAGGGGCGCATCCAGGGTTCCTGCGTGAATTTTAGGACTCTGTGGATCTTCTCTACGCGCATTCCGTGTCGCACGTAGAACTGCAGGTTGCGGTAATGTACCACATACTTCTTCTTATCCATCAGGTTCATAGTTAGTTTCCTGTACGGTTTGTAACCAGGGCACATTTGCTTTTGCAGCGGACTTAGCTGCTTAAATGGTATCTCTATCGCTTCTGGTGCTAAGGGGAACTCATTGTGTTCGTCGTGCAGGTGCTCTGGGTACTCCAGATCCACTTCTAAAACGTAACCCTTGTCTTCCTCCTTTCCTACCTGCATGTAGAAGTCTATCGGCTTCACTGGATCCCATTCGAAGTCTCTCACAGGTAGGTACTGTGACATTGCCCAACCATAAAGGTTATTCGCATCCAGGTAGTAAATGTATGTGGTTGGTTTCTCTGGGTCGTGCTCTACTAAGGGGTTGTTTGCGCGGGCGTAACGTCGGCTGGGCCCGCATACGCCGCCACGAATACCGTCTTCCATAAACCGATACATGTCGTACTCCGTTAGGAGATCCAACTGCGCATTTGTCTTCTTTAACAAAGCACTCCAGCTGAGCCCAGGAGCCGTGTAGAAATTAGCGGGATCCAATCCGTAATATTCCATAGCCATCTTTCTGAAGCTTTGGAAAACATCTGCAAGCAGCACTACGTCAGACCTTAGGTAGATGTCGTGGTAGTCCCCCATGTTCTCACAGGAGTACTTTTCCCACACGTCTAACGCATGTTGGTACTCCTCATCCTTTATACCGGACTCGTTTAGGGTGCTGTAGAAGCGATCTTTGGGTGGTAGGGACTCTTTGAATCGATCCCAGGAATCCATGTATTCGTATGGGTACACTCCTTTCCTTTCCGCGCCGTATTGGCTGGAAATGGGGAACTCCGTGTTGTATTTAACCAAGTTTGCTAAGGAGTCCGCCATAAACTGCTGCGAATCTAAGAACTTTAGTTTACCCACAGTTACGGACATGTAGCGCTCTTTGTTGTTGGGTATGCATTTGACGTCGGAGCCGTCTGTTCCTTGTAGTAGCAAATGGGAGTCGTAACCGCGGAGGTTGTGAAAGAACACCGGAATCTCCATATCTGGATTTACTTTGAAGTTTATATTGCATTTCCAATGAGCCGCTCCTCTGTATTTACCAGTGATGTGGCAGTGATCCCTAACCTTATCCACATAGAAATCCTCAACGAATGCTTTATGACAATGAATGCAGTGCGTGGAGGGCTTTCCCGGCTTCTCACCTTTCTTAGCATACTTCCCGCATTTAAAATGAGCTTCTCCTAGATACTTTCCATCTTCATCCCACGCTTTCTTGGCTCGTCTTCCAAACTGGAGAAGCGTATGTTGACAAATGTGGCATTTCTTTGCCTTGGTAAAAGCCTCCTGGTTCTCTTTGGTAAATTCCATCTTCTTTGGACGTCTTAATTGTTCTCTAATCTCCCCCTCCTCTTCTCGCAATGCTTCTAGAAACTCATTAGCTGCGTTCTTACCTCGGTAAATCACAGGAGGGCTTGCTTTACCGTCTGATTTGACTACTATGTAACCAAAGGAGCAGATCTCGTGTAATCCTACCTTATTCGTGGCACCACGTTTCTGCTCTTCCTTAGTTATCAACGCTTCGAAGTCTGCATATATCACGTAAGGCACTTGCATCTGCTTTTTATGGTCTGCGTATGAAAGCTCTTTGTTGGTGGGTATCTGGATCCGTTGCGCCACTTCTTCGACTCCGCGGCAGATCTCATCGTGTTTCTTTAGGGTATTTAAGGATGTAAATGACAGCAAGCAGCAGTCGCAGAAGTACTTTTTGCCTTTGTGCTTAGTATGTCTGTAGAATAGTCTGCTAATGTGTTTAACCCATGAGTAGTGTCCGCCGTGGTAGAATAAATGTACGCGCTCTCCTTTACTTTTTGACAGAACTAACGGTACTATCGTCTGCTCTCTGACTCCGTAAACGTTAATTGCTAGATCGTTTATTTCCTCAAATATGGGGATGTCTATCAACTGCATGGGAAATTCCACACCATCCCACTCTAAATCATCTGTGGGATACTTACTTGTCCTACAGGGATCCTTCTCTGCTGGATACAGTGCAGACCTGATTGCCCACATAAAGCATCGATTGTCTTCATTCTTCACGTTTACAATAGCCTTCTTCCTTTCTACCCACGTTGGTAGCGGTACGTAACTCCCCCCTCGTATGGGTACGTACCTGGCTATACTTATCTCTATTCCTTCAACCTCCTCTACTGTCCAACCCGATCCTTCTTTCGTGTAGTTAGACAGCGACTCCATTATTGCTTCTAAGGCTTCACTGAGTGACCTATCCAGATTCGTGGATTCTAATATCACTAACGACTTTGATCGCAACATTGCTGTCGTCATTACCTCGTCTTTTGACAAACTTACTTCTACCATTATGCTCGCTTTCAGGGCTCCTAATTCTTCTATACCTTTTCGGAGAGTCCTTTTAACCTTCCTTTCTGACTGACGCCAAAACTGTCTAACGTCAATCTCACCGTTACCGGGTATTGTCACCGTGCTGAAGTTGCTTTGGGATTCCATCTATATAATAGGAAATATTTTATACCTAATACCAAGCACTTTTTAGGTCGTCGTAGTCGTACTCACAGTCCTGACAATGCCAAAACAATTTAACCTTAGTCTCAAACTTCTTACCACATCCACAATCATAACTGCTCATACACTTCGTCTTCATTTTCAAATGCTTTTTCAAATCCGCTTCTTTCTTAAAAGTTCTCTTACAATCTTCGCACTCCATATATAGACTAACATATTTGCGCTGTTGCCCCCAACCACACTTGGAGTGGGTTGTTTCCGTAGGTGGATTTTTGACACGGGTCTTGCCCGTGTTGAGATTGCGCTGGAACCCCCATTCCCTATACTACTTCATAATGGCTGAAAAGGGCACGAAAACAAGGTCACCCAGTCATTAGTTCACAATACAAGATATAAAAGTACATTAAATGAGTTTATAAGAGAAAAGTATAGAAATTTAACTCTTGTTTTGACCTGTATTCATGCTATCCACCTTTATTCTGAATGAGCAGCCTTGCTCAGCCTTGCGAGATGACTGGGTGACCTCGTTTTTGTGTGCTTGTCAGCCATTATGAGAAGGGTGCACACCATTAACCTAACCTTATCCTACACCTCCTTACTGACTAACAGTCCCGGACTCTGTTTAAAGGGAGGTGAATAGTATCTACCCCTTAACCACCTGGATCTTCACCTTGCTATATATACTCTATCAACACCTCCATACCAACTAAAGGTGAGGACACACAGTGCAACATTGCACGCATCAAATTTGAATTGGGGTCACACACGTTGCAACAAAATCACACAACATCGCTTGCGTCAGCCTGATATGTTAAGATATTTGGTCAGCAGTTATAGATTTGGTGCAAGCTGATTGGCAAATTTCAAAGTGTTGCACACTATGTTGCAGCTCTGTTCAAACGATGAAATTTGTTGCGTGCAATGTTGCAAGAGTAGAGCACAATTCAACTTCAGATTTGCATTACGCTTTTTACAATTATACTATGTGTGAGTAGAATTTACTTAAATGTGTTGTTTTCTCTCTTGAAATTTTTGTGAATTTTTGCTTTCTCTTTCTGAAGATGGTGCTTAGATTTTTACAGCCCCTTTATGTGACCTTTAGCGCAAGCACAAGCACGGGAGAGCCTACGTAGCAAGCAGTTGATGTAATGTGTTCATAAAAATACAATGAATCATGCCTAATACAATAGATAGAACAACAATAGAATACAATAGAATTTCTGAATACAATACATCAACTGAGTGCTATGTAGGTTCTCCCGCACAATCACACAGGTTTTGGCTTCCATAAATAAGTTTGCACCATCACATGACGGCAGCCATATTAGATGAAAGGAATAATACAAACGTTTTACATGAGAGAGAATTCAATTCCCAAGAGCAAGGGGATTTTATTGTTCTGCCATCTAACCACAGGTAGCCCAAGCTGTATTATGGGCATGGTTCTCACCTTTTTCTGGTGGAATTCCACAGAGCACTTTATAATGAGTCTTATCCATTCTACTGGCTAGCATTCTTGTTGAGGTCTTGGCTTTCCATCCACAAAAATGAAATCCACAGTTCAAAGTATCAGAAGGGGAACTAGAAATGATATCCACATTTTAGTACATAATAGAGGCTTTGCACCATCACGTGATGGCAGCCATGACAGGAGGCAGGAATATTATTGAATCTGGTCTAGTCTGATTTACATGAGAAAGAATTCTGTTTCCCAGGGAGGAATGCTCTATTGTTGTGCCTTCTGTCATGCCGGCCATCATGTGACGGTGCAAAGCCTCTATTATAAGATTAGAAATCTTGAAGCATTGAAGTCAGTTACCCTTACAAGGCCCTATTAGGGGGGGAAGGGTAGGGGGGTACACATGTCCTCCATCTGAATTTTTTAATGATGATGATAATAATAATAATAGTAATAATTTTTTTTCAAAAATAAATATATCCTACAATAAAAATATATCTATTGATAATAATAATATTGATAATAATTTAAAACTTTATTTCAAATACTAAAAGAATAATTGCTAAATATATTTCAAGACCAAAATGAGAGCAGATAAATATCGGTCTTATATTTACATACACATATAATAATAATAATAATAATAATAATAATAATAATAATAATAATAATAATAATTTCATAATGTCACAATTTCACAATGTTGAGTTGCTTGTCAGAATTTACCCCTAACTCATTATAACAGGGCGTCAGTGTCAGTAATTCATTAAAGCAATCTGTCGTTCATCGTTAGTTTGTGGCTCTAGTTTTGCTGTTTCGAGGGCCTGTCGCTTGTTGGTATTTAACCTTAACAGGGTATCTTATAGAGTGCAAACAATATACTCCTACTTGCAAGAGCGTTGTCATACGAAAATAGAACATTAGTGATTTAGTGGGATAGGAATTATATTAAAAAATGTATTCCTTTCTCACTAAATTACTAATGTTCTAATATCGTATGACAACGTTCTTGCAAGTAGGTGTAACCATGAAACTTTAGTAATACTAAATAGCACAATTTCATGCAAATTCCATTGTTTTCTATTGTTTGATTAGCGCTATTTTGTACTATTTAGTAATTAGTGTTTCATAAATGAGTCATGGATTAGAGTGCAAACAATTAAAAAGCACCATAGACGAAATGACTAGGGTGGAGAAGCTTGCTAAATAAAATAATAAATAAATGAAAACATATAAGCCTACCTGTATTCCCCTTTAGGATCATAGATGAATAACACACAACCCAAACCTAGGGGAAAATGTTTAAGAACATGACGTCAAATAGTGACAGTGGGCGAGAACAGAGAGAGGGAATGAATGGGTAGGGGTGATATGGATGAATGACTGAATGGATGGATGAATGAAAAAATGAATGAAATCAACCAAGAAAGCAGTTGATAAAAAACGACCAACACCTTACCTAAAACTTTACTCAGTTGACTTCTTGTTGACTCTGAAAACTTATTAGTGAATGGTTTGTCATGTTCAAGGAGGATAAGAACATCCTTCTCTGTCAGGAAGACTTGCCTCTTAGTGACGTATGAGAAAATGCTATCAATACCCTACAAGAATGAAAGAAACAAACGAATTAATTGACATTATTTCCTGTTGAATTTCCCATTTAAGATCACATTATTCACCAAATATTTAGGGATTGAGGTTGTGTACCATCACATGCCCACGCCAATAATACTGCTTGGACTGCCTGTGGTTAGACGGCAAAACAATAAAATCCCTTTGTTCTTGGGAATTGAATTCTTTCTCATGTAGAACGATTGTACTGTTCCTGTCATCTAACATGGCTGCCATCGTGTGATGGTGCAAAACCTCTATTGGTCATAAAGTAAGGGGCTGGGTAGAAAAACTGGCTTTGAAGGAGCCCTTTTTTTGCTGGCCTGTAACAAGGTTGAACTATGACCCCCCCTCCCCCCCTCCCCCAAGTTTCCATACAGAAAACACAAATGATGTAATGTAGAGTTTTATTGTGTTACCCCCTGTTTATACCCAATCCCCCCCTTTACTTTATGACGAGTCCCTCTAATAGTTTTTTAACACAGTCCTACAGTATCCTAGACAAGGGCGGATCCAGCCAAAATTTTAGGGGGGGCTAATTGAGTTTTTTCCGTGAACACAACGGAAAACAATAAAAAAAGCATCTAATTCTTCAGTTTTGTTTTGTTTTTTTTTTTTTTTTCCTGCTGAAGGGGGGCTTCAGCCCCCCTTTGCTCCTCCCCTCCCCCTGGATCCACCCTTGCTAGAAAAAGGGACCGTCCATAGTGCATTTCATGCTTGGTATGCAACATGCTACCAAAACTTTCACCAAGCTTTTTCAAAATAGCTGTATACTAGGAGTTATGAATGGCACAAGTATTTTAATTTTTGAGCTTGCAGTAAATCCATCATTGATTACCTCTTGCATGATCCTGAAGTCACAGCCATGTTCATCACTGTCGCAACGACTGAATGCCTTCACACCAACATTTATTATCTTGGAGGGAAAGTGGAAAAAGAATAGTTTAAAATAACAGTGAAACACTTGTTTCTAAAGAGTTATAAATAAATTGCTCTTAATATAGAAAGAAACATATTATTTTATCCTCCACAAACATGCTAAATTAGCCATGCCCTGACTTAGATCAGCCCAGAGGTTGTTTCAGGGTTTGATCTGTGAGTTAGCCGTGCCCTGACTTAGATCAGCCCAGAGGTTGTTTCAGGGTTTGATCTGTGAGTTAGCCGTGCCCTGACTTAGATCAGCCCAGAGGTTGTTTCAGGGTTCAATCTGTGAGTTAGCCATGCCCTGACTTAGATCAGCCCAGAGGTTGTTTCAGATTACTACAAAAGCTACTGCAGCCTTCTCAAAATACAATCCATCAAACGCCACAATTTTTGTCTTAGCAAATTAAAATTTGTTGTCATGAGCTGCTGACCTTATAACACATAACCAGATGGCTATGGGTTTTATTGATAACTATAACAAACATTAAGTCTTATAAGTTAAATGAACTATCACCTTCAGATTATCATTAGCACATTCTAGAACCTGCTTGACCAGTTTTGATACAATGTAGATATTTCTCTTTTTTCCTCCAACCGACCGAACCAGCAGCTGATCTGAAGGGAAGGACGCTTCTATTCCAAAATATTCCCTGATAAACAATACACATAAGTAAGAGTTAATTACCTAGAATGGAGGCAATAAGCCATATACATCCAAAGGGCTGCAGGCCAGAGGGATGTATAGGCTTATTGCCGATGTTCGAGGTAATTAAGTATTTTATTTATCAATTGAGAAGGTTTTCTATCAAATGTTGCTCATTATAAATGCGAAGTCTATATATAGTTATTAACCGGGTTAATAACTATATATTGAACTCGTATTTATAATGAGGGTTATAACAAAAATAGAGCCTTGTGAATAACAAAGAAAACCGTGTCAATTGATAAATAGTTATTATCATCAACTTACTGTTATCATGTCATGCTCACTCCCAAATCACCACTTGGAATGGCCAAAGAAGTGTTCAATATGGCCACCTTGGCTGAAATGTTATCCCATAGACAGAGCAGAAAAACGACAAGGTTGCTACTGTCGCAATTTTTTTCTTTCTCTCTCATTCATGCTAAAAAACATTTAGCGTTTCATTCGTGCCTCTTGTGCTTTAAACTTTTCACAAAATTCTGCTAACCTTGAGCAATTCTACTTCGAGGTATTAGCGAAAATGTTAGTTTTTGTGCTGATCAAAATATCATCTCTCCAAATTTTCAGGGCGTTATATCTCAAATAAGAATTCCTTAAATTTCCCCAAATTTTGGTGTTTTGTTGATCAGCCCCAAAAGAGCCTGTTTATGAAATATAAAGCTTATTAACGCATAAACGTCGAAAGTAGAACCCGTTTTTTTGCCCTGTCTATCCCATATTCATTTCATTTTTAAAACGAGAAAATCTTAATGCTCTGTCTCACAAACTGGGTGCTATGAAAACCCATAGTCTGCGTAGCAGCTCAAAAGGGATAGGAGATGGGGTTAAGGGGCTGTGGGGAAAGAAACAAGGGCCAAAGTCCCCCTCCCCCCTTCTCCCCCCAACTCATCAGTACTTTAGACTGGTTCTTACTTGATTGCCTGCCACTGTTCATCATTGTCGTCCAGTAAGATGAAAGGATCTTCTTTGAAACCAGGGTTTGTTTTCTGTTTCTTTCTTGGAGGCTTCAAACTTATTTTAAAAAAGATAAAATATAGGTTGTTAACAACTGTTATCCTGGGACAAATCATGGTTAAACGTCCTTTTTTCATGAGGGTAACACTCAATAGCCAGTGGCTAACAAATCTGTGGCCCTCATTCGGTGATTGAACTGGAATTTAGGAGTTGGTTTTTGTGCAGGGAGGAAAACCGGAGTACCCGGAAAACCCTTGAAGCACAGGAGAGAACCAACAAACAACTCTACTCATATACAACACTGAACCCGGCGGGATTTGAGCTCAAGTCGGATTGATGAGAGGCAACGCCACCCTCGTTCTCCCTCAGACAATAGGGAACAAATTACCAATCACCAAAACAGCTAAGAATCAGTCACTCAGGCATGAAACAAACAGGTAAAGGTATTATTTTTTGCTTTTGTTCCCAATGCTTTGCTCCACACATATCCCCTGACTATATTGTACAAAATAGCAGCAAAATAGCTGCAGTTAGACAATACATCTTTTGTTTTGTTTTACGGATATACAGTAAGGTGTGCGCTATCAGAGCTTCATTAATAGGGACTTCGGCTTGCCATAGATAAAGGTAAAGGTAATTTGTTTTCCTTCGATAATGTGGGGAGTGGTTGCCCAAATCTCCCGAACCAGGGGCTCATGTTTAATGCGCTCGAAGGTGAGCTCTCTACCCCCTTTTACTATCAGTGCTCCTTTTTATGGGTATTTAAAGCTAATTAAAGCTACACAGAACAGAGAGAAGTCGAAACAGACGTGGAGTTCCTGAGGATCGAACTATGGACCTCTAGCTCTGAAGGCCGCGCACTAACCAACTGAGCTACACCTGCTCCTATAGATATATATAAGTCTCACATCCTCACGAAGTCTTAAGAATAAAATCAACACTTAATACCTTATGGGCTTTCCTTCATTGTCCAAATCTTGGTTTTCTTGTACAGCACCAGCATTGTTGGCACTTTGCTCAGTTGTGTCATTGTCGTCAGCATCATCGCCATCATTTTCTAATCCTTGTACTTCATCCACATCTTCTGATAAGTCACCTACAATATTATTGTCATCATCAACAGCATCTTCTGTCTGTGGTTTCACTTCTGATTCTTCTTGACCAGAGTCTGGCTCACTGCCTCCCTGCTTATTTCTAGGCTGAAAATTTTTTTTCATTAACAGACTTTCACTATAGAGGTAAGCAGTGCACCCCCCTCTCACTGCAAGGGTCTCTAGTTTGATTCATAGAATCAGTGTATCTGTGAGTTAGCCACGCCCTGACTTAGATCAGTCCAGAGGGTGTTTTCAGGGTTCCATCTGTGAGTTAGCCATGCCCTGACTTAGATCAGCCCAGAGGTTGTTTCAAGGTTCTATCTGTGAGTTAGCCATGCCCTGACTTAGATCAGCCCAGAGGTTGTTTCAGGGTTCTGTCTGTGAGTTAGACATGCCCTGACTTAGATCAGCCCAGAGGTTGTTTCAGGGTTCTGTCTGTGAGTTAGACATGCCCTGACTTAGATCAGCCCAGAGGTTGTTTCAGGGTTCAATCTTTGAGTTAGCCATGCCCTGACTTAGATCAGCCCAGAGATCAGTAAAGGGATGACATGCACATGCTTGTAGTCTCACCTGGCCCTCTCCTTCTGTCTGCCACGGCAACCATTTTGGATTGTTATTGCATCTGTTTACATTTTCCCATGGAGCATTCTTCTTCTTTATCAGGACGGCAATGAAGAAGCCTCCAGTATCTTGCTGATGAGGGTAAACTCTGATACTACGAAAACCAGGACACAAATAGAAACTTGAGATAATAATAATAATAATAATAATAATAATAATAATAATTTCATTTTGGTGCCATTCCCTAGAGTATCATTTCTTTGTTTAATTGTTGCACATGAGAAGACACATGAATATGGATACATCTCAAGCAACGAGTTTAATCTTAAGAAAATGACACATGGTCTGAAATGGGAAAATATTTGTCCAAGTTCCAGACCAAGTGTTATTCTCGAGTATAATTTCTCTTTTTAACAGTTGTGCATGAAAAGACATTTGAATTAAACTCACACAAAGAATCTTATTCTCTAGGGAATGACACATGGTCTGAAATGGGAAAACATTATACCAAAGGAAACGGTAACAGATGTCTTTTGATTTTGTTACCATCTACGTAATAACATAAATACATAAATATGAATAAATAAAAATCAAATAGATAGGACTACATGATTTTAGATGTACTGTTTAATAAAAGAGCAGAAGCGTTTTATCAGGATTTAAGAACACGAGGCGTAGCCAAGTGTTTTTAGACCAGATAAAACATGATCTGCGAGTTTATTGAACAGCTTAAAAAACTCATGATGTATGTTCTCATACTGTACTGAATTCTTTACGAAATGAACCAAGTTTGATAGAGAAAATCCAAGTTAAAGTTTATGCAAATGAAGAGGAATCCATATCAGATATCAAACCTCCTTCGTGGTCATGATTTCTATTGTGTTTCCTAGTTTGATTCTTAATGGTTGTAAAGATTGTAAAGTGCATTTATTTAGATCATATTTTTTAATGAATTTTGCGCTATAAAAGTAATGAAATTATTATCTAATTATTTATCTGAAATGAGAAAATATTACAGCCAAGCTAAAAGAAGTTTATTGATTATTTATTAGGCCTACCATCTTTCAAGGTTCATTGCTTTGGCCTCTTCCTCTGACGGAGGAAAGTGTGATTGTCTGAAGCATCCTTTATAGGCTTCACTTCCCGGCTCACAACTAGTCACCTCTTCTCCACTCTTCATCATCAACTACATAACAAATTGACACACAAAGCAAGTTATAAATTAGATTTCACATCATTGTTTAAGAGAATCAAGAGTGAAGAATGCAGCAGTAAATAAACTACATGTGGGTTCTTGGGGTGAATTCCTCCCATTCATGCTGAGGTAATCACTTAAAATTCAAGGACTATTCAAGGAGTATGCAAGGACCCAAAAACGAATTTTCAAGGAGAATTATGTTCAGGTAACTATGCCAAGGTTTTACAGGTAATCACTTAAAATTCAAGGACTATTCAAGGAGTATGCAAGGACCCAAAAACGAATTTTCAAGGAGAATTATGTTCAGGTAACTATGCCAAGGTTTTACATGGTGGTTGCACATGGCCGACTTTCAGATTTTCCAATCTTTCTGACTAGATCTATTTCAGAACCATGCAAATGATGATCGAAGCAGTTGAGTTTTCAAGGAGTTTCGCTAAAATCGTAAAATTCAAGAGCCTGAAGTGAGATGAGGTTTTACTCTCTGTACCATAATAGTTTTTAAAATTCTTTCATATTAAAATTTTTGATTCCTTAGAGAATACAGTAACAATAGTCATAATTAAAGAACAAAAGCAGTGTGAAAAGGATTATGGTCTAGAGACAGGGGTAAAACGTCATCTTGCTTCAGGCTTATTCAAGGAGTTTAAGGAGAAGCATGAACCCATGACATATGGCCTGAATACTGCTAAGCCATTAGGACTACTTGCCTTCCATGTATAGAGTCCAGGAGATCTCTTGAGGTCTGGCAGCTCTTTAGAAACATCAAGTAGTTCTACAGCACCTGAAGACAAGAAGTGTAAACAATATATTTTTGGGTTCTGTTGATTGGAGACTTCATTCAATACATTGTCAGTAAAGTCATTTCATCCACAGGGAAGACAGACTTTGAAGGCACGAAACCCCAAAGTGAAGTTATTTACCCTTATGGTTGGCATTGCCATCTCAGATTTGGCAAACCCTAAGGTCACTAGTGCTTTTAGGTATCTGCAGGTTACTAACCGTCACTATTCTTGAGCAACTGTGCAATAACTGCTTCATTTTCTACTGGATTCAGTGAACATGTTGAATAAACAATACGACCACCAACATCAAGCATCTCCACTGCTCTTGCTAAGATTCTCAACTGAATTCTAGAAAATAAATGAGTTATACTATTTAATACAAGTATGAAAAATCAATGACAATGGCAATGACAATGACACGATAATGACAATAACTGACAATGACAATGACAGGCAATGGCAATGGCAATGATAATGACAATGACAATGACAATGACAATGGAAAAAAAAATGATGACTAGATCTCTTTCAGAACCATGCAAAACAGGGTAAGAAATAAATCCGACCTTAGTAAATAGTTTCGCCCTGTAGGTAAGATAAGTTACGATGAGTGCTCTTGGACCGATTGCACTCATTATAAGTGCCAGCTATTGTAACGCACTTATGGTAACCTGTTTTGGAGAGTTCAAATTTCGCTTGCACTGACCGTGAGTGCAAAGGCACATAACTAGGTTATGGTTAGTGCATTTCAGAACCATTTCCACTTACCATACGTGCTTTTTTAATAAAATTCGCTTGACTCCCTCATTAGCACAACTTCGGATGACGGGATCCTATATTACTTTTATAATAGCGCATTTAACACATTTGAGATCGGTCCACGAGCAAAGTTTAACTCGGATAAACGAGCAAATACATTTTGGCAAATACATTTTCAAATGAATGATCGTTCAACATAGATCATTTAAGAAAACTTTGACGTCTTGTTTACCTGGGAAATAACGATATTAAATAAGACTTGCACGATTATGATATTTAACTTTCGGAGGACATTATTATCACGGCAGCAATCATAAGAGTAAAAATTTGATGATTGTCAGAAATTCTTATGATCGGTGACTCTCTGTTAGACTTTGTGAGATATTTTGCTTTGTCTTCAGCACTTACCGGCGGTCACGTTCTCACGTTGCACTGACGGTATTGCTTGAATTCGTCTCCAATTGATAACTTGGTAACATCATTTTTGGTTTCATCCTTAAATCAGTCACTCATTTTGGCGACAAAAAATCAATAGCTTTCGTCGGAAAGACTTAATTCCAGATTTTCCCGTGAAAGTAACCGAACTGCTTTAGTGTTGAGGAAACAATTCTTAATCGAAAAATCCACAACAGTGAACTCTGAACTCCTCGTAAATCAGTTTTGTGTTTACAACACACGGTAACAGGAAACCGATCACATTAGCACCACTGACAGCATTAAGGCGGAATGTCAAGCGGCTGTCAGGACTGACAGCATGATCTTTGGTATCTTTGCTTTGCTTCTCTTTGCTTTTCCTTTTAGGATCACAAAGCAACATGGAAAGTCCCAGTATTAAAAAAACAGTTAAAGGCTAGTTGTAAACGCACTTGTAAATAACAAAAGATATAATGGCAAACCGTTTCAGAGGACTTTATATGTTTGATTTTTGTATGGTCTCATTGCAAGTACGCTTCGCTGGTCCTCGCTCAAGCCATACTTGATAGTTTATAAAAAGAGGTCGAAACCATCTCTGGCCCTCATGGCATTTGCAAATAAAGCAGTTTCTGCTGGTTTTTTCCTCAGCCATTTCGGCAGAAAATGCTTTGAAATTATTATCGTTGTTGACCGTCTTCAAAAGCGTTAATTTAGCTAAAAGCATAGTTACTGTATAGTTTCTTTTCAGTCAGTTGTCGACGTAAAATAAACTAACCACAAATAAATATGTACTATTACGACGATATATTATGAAACATTTGCACGTTAGCGTTAGCGATACATAGCTAATTAACATGATCCGGTCCGTGATCAAATTTCACCGCAACTCACTATCGCGCCAAGAACCATATACTACGTGACAATGGATCACCTACAGCTAGCTTTTGCTTTATTGCTAAAAAATTCTTGCAAGGAAAGATTATTGATACAAAATATGCTGGTGTTTTAATCTTATGATTGAATTGATTTTTGTTGTTGCTCCAAATGGCGTGAAAGTTCGACATTGCGTGAGATGGAGGAGGAAATAAGGAAACAAGATAAAATACTAATGGCGCACGGAAATGCCGGTAGCTTTTATACTTATTAAAGAAAGTAAAGTAAGGGACTAGATACCGTACGAGTATTTTTGAAGCGTTAATAACTTGGAGAAGCCTTTTAAAAGGCAAATAGAAAATTCTCAGGTTGCGCCCGTTCGAAGACTATGTTAATTTCCTTCGCATTGAGTTAGTTTTTTTCCCGCCTAGTGATTATTATTATAAAGCAGGGTTATCAAGGTTACCAGAACACTTCTCATGTTTGTCATCTCTAACGTCTAAAATTACCTGATATACAAATTCTACTCAAATTATGCGTCTTTGACAGGCTTTTAGCAGAAAATGCGTAAGTGGCATCTAAAGGGATTTTTTGCGCAGAATGTGCTAATGGCCCGTACTTTAAGTAGAACATGCTTATATTCCCGGTTTTTACGCTTGACGGATTTGTTTTGACACTACGGATTTTCACTGACAGTTGCTCATTATTATTTCGCAGGTAAAGAAGACGTCAAAGTTTTCTCAAATAATCTAGGTTGAACGATCATTTATTTGAAATGTATTTGCCAAAATGTATTTGCTCGTTTATCCGAGTTAAACTTTGCTCGTGGACCGATCTCAAATGTGTTAAATGCGCTATTATAAAAGTAATATAGGATCCCGTCATCCGAAGTTTGTATTTTCTAAGTATTAAATTAACTATTCTAATTCCAAAGTTGTGCTAATGAGGGAGTCAAGCGAATTTTATTAAAAAAGCACGTATGGTAAGTGGAAATGGTTCTGAAATGCACTAACCATAACCTAGTTATGTGCCTTTGCACTCACAGTCAGTGCAAACGAAATTTGATCTCTCCAAAACAGGTTACCATAAGTGCGTTACAATAGCTGGCACTTATGATGAGTGCAATCGGTCCAAGAGCACTCATCGTAACTTATCTTACCTACAGGGCGAAACTATTTACTAAGGTCGGATTTATTTCTTACCCTGTTGCAAGTAACAATCAAAACAGAAATTTAATGAATTTTTAAGGAGTTTCACTAGAATAGTAAAATTCAAGAGCTTTCGAAGTGCATTTGAAAACCTAAATTTAATTCAAGGAGTTTTCAAGGAGTTTTCAAGGAGTAGCACGAACCCTGGAAAAAGAAGCAAGTTCATTTATTTACTAACAAAGTACATTAATTGTTATTTGATGCTGGTTTTGTACACATGTTTGAATGGACTACTTCAACAATACCCCATGCATCTTTCAAGGGGGCAAAACAAGACAAAGATGATGGAGTTTTACGTGTTTGTCTTTAATGTGCCATCTTAAATTACCTTTAAATTTGTTCGTGACGTCATTAGTGTAACAAAACTTCATTTGTCCCCTGGATGCCCCATAATAACTGGTGATCCAAGATGGCTGCCGTATCATTAAAGTAGTCCATTAAACTCATTCAGTGTGTGACTGTGCAATAACATAGCAATACCTGTGCAGACTGAGTCCTGTCTGAGGTGTCCATTTGTTCCAGATGAGTGTATTTTTCCTCAGAGTTCCATCACCACTACAAATTTTAAAAAACGAAATAAGAAATATGAAAAGTGGAATGGGATAAGTAGGATGGAATAAAATAGAATAGGAATGGAATGAAATAGAATAAGAATGGAATGGAATGGAATGGAATAGAATAAGAATAGAATAAGAACAAGAACAAGAATAGAATAGGATAGAATAGAATAAGAACAAGAATAGAATAAGAATGAAATAGAATGGAATAAAACAGAATAAGAATGGAATAGAATAATAATGGAATAGAATAATAATGGAATAGAATAAGAATGGAATAGAATAAGAATGGAATAAAACAGAATAATAATGGAATAGAATAAGAAGGGAATAGAATTAAAATAGAATAGAATAAGAATGGAATAGAATAAGAATGGAATAGAATAAGAATGGAATAGAACAAGAATGGAATAGAATAAGAATGGAATAGAATAAGAATGGAATAGAATAAGAATGGAATAGAATAAGAATGGAATAGAATAAGAATGGAATAGAATAAGAATGGAATAGAATAGGAATGGAATAGAATAAGAATGGAATAGAATAGAATAAGAATGGAATAGAATAAGAATGGAATAGAATAAGAATGGAATAGAATAAGAATGGAATAGAATAAGAATGGAATAGAATAAGAATGGAATAGAATAAGAATGGAATGGAATGGAACAGAACGTAATAGAATAGAATACACATTTCTTCATTCATAACATACAATTCTAAATGAGTATCACTAACCTGCAAGGAACGTCACATAAAATCCTATCAAATTTTAGTTCAGCTTTATTACCTTCTTCCTGAAAAAGAATAAATATCTTTCAGATGAAAAACACAAGCATATCCCGAAATTTTATTTTAACTTCAAAAAAATTGTGCACCAAAACAAGGTAGATTTACTCTTCCCAGTAGACCGAAGCACTTAATCTTCGTAGCATCTGTTATGTTAACCACAAGTGTGTTTCAAATCGACCATGTGGTGCCAACGTTTCACCATGTAGACAAGTTTTTTACACCATGTGATCAAAGTGTTGGTCTGGCTGAACCATGACCTTCCTCACAACAGACCGATGCTCTTACACTGTACCAACTGAGCTAACCGGGTGGTGCTTCGCTGTAACCTATCATGATTGCAATGTGTCTTGTCCTGTTCATTTTACTTTCAATTGGGACTTGAAAGGGAAGGTTCGTTTTCTTCCCTTCTTAGGGCACTTTCTCTTAGTCGGAACTGACCAACCAAACCGGTTAAATATGTAAAAGTGAATAGGTCACTTTTAGTGCATTTTCCCAAAACTTTGAAACATCCTATCAAAATAGTGGATAAAGATTGGGAACAGAAGGACAGTCCTGATCAATAATGCAATTCTCTTTATGAATGGGCCAGACTGACTGGCCAGTTCTGACTAAATGGAAAGAGGCCTTACCTAGAGTGCAAATAATATACCTGTGAATAGGAGATAGTTAGCGCTTAATTAGACAAAACATAGGAATTCAGTGAGGCATGACAAGGCCACGGGCGTTTACTAGAGTAACAACTCAATATGCAAATGAATAGATACCAAAATGCGAACATGTCAAATTATATGAAAGAAAAGCATGTACAATAAGACATTGTTTCAGTTTTTGTAAGTGTGTTTAAAAATATTTTAAAATGTGCCCCCTTGAGTAGCACACTTCCACTAGTTTACCCATCACAGCTCGCCTATTTTAACTAATTAGCTTAGGCAACCAAAGGTTAGTAATAAGTTAGCTAACTATCTATTTTACGGGTATATTATTTGCACTCTATGCACTTTTTGAAAAACTAAAATAGTGCTAATCATTATTTGGTACTCCTGCGAAGATGAAGGGGGGGGGGGGGGGTTTGTTCAAACCATGGAACCATCTCTAGTGAAGTGCCTGTATACATCCTGGGCATTTTACTTTGGGCTTATACTTACATCTTTGACAAAGAGAGTAGGGAACATTGCAGCATCGTGGTTCATCACTAGACAGGATGGACTTCTCAGTCTCTTGCTTTGATGTATCAACATGTAGCAGCGTTTGTTTTGCAGCTCGTTTGAAATGACCAGACCATCTGCGAGACAAAGACTTCATCACTAGAACATCACTAGAACATCACTAGAACATCACTAGAACACCACTAGAACATCACTAGAACATCACTAGAACATCACTAGAACATCACTAGAACATCACTAGAACATCACTAGAACATCACTAGAACACCACTAGAACACCACTAGAACACCACTAGAACACCACTAGAACACCACTAGAACACCACTAGAACATCACTGGAACATCACTAGAACATCACTAGAACATCACTAGAACATCACTAGAACATCACTAGAACATCACTAGAACATCACTAGAACATCACTAGAACATCACTAGAATATTTAGAGATAACTAGCAAAAAACTAGCGTGAGCTACGTCAGTGTTTCTAATGAAACAGTTGATAAAAGGGTAAATTATACACTGTGAAAAGATAAAAAATCTTATTGACAATTTGGACGCTAGTCATTCTTCGGAGTAAAAGAGGACTAAGCATCTGAAACGTCAGTTTTTTCATCTTTTCACGGTGTTAAATTTACCCTTTTATCATTACTATAATATTTACTTGGGGTAAAGTGAAGTGGGATAAAGTAAACTAAAGGCAAAAAAAATTACTCATTATGAAGTTAAGGAAAAATTTGGGTCAAGTTGGCATTGCAATGATGCAGTTGAATTGTTGGACTGTTTCTGGTGACAAAATAGATACCATCTTGGAAATATGTTCCTTTACAGTGTCCTAATCCATTGTAATGACAACTCAACCCATTTTCTCCTCAACTCGGAATGGCTTATATGGTGTGTGCCACTAGTGTGCCACCTCTCACCAATGCAACCAGGGTTTGAATCAAGGGCTTGGTGTTGTATGTCAGTAGAGTTGTTTGTGGGTTAACTCCTAAAATAATCTTAAAGCCCTGCTTACACTGGCAATTTTTGAGGCGATTTTTGCTGCGATTTTTGTGGCAATTTTTGAAAATATAAAATCTTTTGTCTCATCCTTCAAAAGAGACATTCGTCTAGGAAAATCTTGGTATCCTGAAAAAAACTTTACAAGTAAATTCTTAAGTAAAAAATTGCCGCCAAAATCGCTAGTGTAAAACAGGGCTTAAGAGGGAGACCTAAACTCTACTTACATTATGCCAAGTGGTGCAGGAATTGAAATGGAAATCTCAAGGGAGAGATGCAAGTGTACACCTGCTACACCACCCTTGATTCCATTAAATCCCTTACATTCAACTAGCATATGCACAAAACTAGATAAAGATATGTTAAGGTGTATACAGACCTGGGATGCCTTTAGAATCATCTGTGTGTAGCATCTCAATAATCTGGCTTGTTTTAGAGCCAGGTGCGGCACATGTATCCAGAACCTGGGAAACCATAACTCTGACACTTAGAGGGACTTGACTTGAATCGCCACTACATGGTGAGCTTATAAAGGATAAGGGACCCACTGGATAAAGGACCCACTGGAAAAAGGACCCACTGGATAAAGGACCCACTGGATAAAGGATCCACTGGATAAAGGACCCACTGGATAAAGGATCCACTGGATAAAGGACCCACTGGAAAAGGAACCACTGGATAAACAACCCACTGGATAAACAACCCACTGGATAAAGGAGCCACTGGATAAAGAACCCAATGTAAAAAGGATCCACTGGATAAAGAACCTACTGGATAAGGAACCCACTGGATAAAGGACCAACTTGATAAAGGACCCACTGGATAAAGGAGTCTTAAGACAGTGATATTTACTGAATAAAAAAATGATGATAGTAATAATACCTTATGTCCTGGCTGAACATCAAGGAGTAGAGGTGGTATCATACTAACAGCTTCTTGCCTACTGATATTACCCTACAAGTATAAAATGAGGTCACATGAACTTGTTGGATCTGGCGTGTTAACTTGTTTTGAAAATAATTAAAACTAATATTAATTTCTCATAGTTTTGTTTTGCGCGATGAAATTAAGTGACAGAGGAAGGACCTATGAGCCTGGAAAAGCTCTTGACCTCAACTTTAGAAGAGCTATTATTGAGGAGATTTTGAGAAGTGTCACAGGTTATTTTCCAGGCTCTGTATATTCGACATTAACTTGGTGCTCCATGGTCTTAACAAGTTCACACGCCAACTGCAAATAGTTTACGTGCCAAAAAAAACATCCTTTTCACCTGATAAAACAATGCTTTGGGGCTTGGGATTTTATGACTTTAAACGTTTCTCGACCCACTGAAATTAGGCAATCAGTTTGTTCGAATGGAAATGATGTATATTGAACTGAAAATCCCACCCCAGCTACACCTTATTTAACAGTAGTGAGAGGCAACTCACACTCAAATTTGACTGGACAAGTTCCAATTGCCCTATGACGTCACTGCTTGTTTATGTAGGGGATAGAATTGCCAAATCCAATAGAAAATTCAACAAACTTTGCTCCTAGCTAAACAGTTTAATCTAAAATGGCCTGGTTTCCAGATATAATATGTGATAATATGTACTAAAAAATATTCTGAGCGTTTGCTGGCTATTCTACTTCTCTTCATGGATTGATACGGGTTTTAGAACAATTTTCGGTGAATTTGAGTTGATTTGACCCCATTTAGACAATAGATTATCGAAGATTGTTTTGATGTGACATCATAGTGAATTAGGGCAATTCCAGCCGTTATTTTTACCCCTGGGTGTAATCCTTGATCCAATTCAGCCGTTATTTTTACCCCTGGGTGTAATCCTTGATCCAATTCCAGCCATTATTTTTACCCCTGGGTGTAATTCTTGTTCATAAGTGACTTACACATTCAGTCTCTTGAACAAGAAAGTAGTGAAACTTCTCCATGGTCGCCGACTTCCTTAAGAATTTACGAGACAGGTTTACTTGCCAAGCAAGTTCATCTGGATACCTGGTGGAATAATACAGTATAGAAAATAATAAATAAATAATAATAAAATGACTGCAATTTTCATAAACATGCAAACTCTGTGTCTATGAGCTGCAAGCTGAAATTTGGTTTTTCGCTGCTGTCAATCAAACCTAAGTGTTCTGTCAATCCCCAAGTGCTTTATAACTCCACACTCTTATAAAATACAAATTTCAGGAATCAGGAATAAAAACTGAAAGTATGCGTGCGTGCTGTGTGCTCTCATAAAGCATGCGCTCCCAACCAATCAGAATTCAAGATTTAGAACAGTTATTTTATAATTCCATTTAGTTGCAGATTGCCCAGGTCTCAAACTAACAATGTTTTTTGAAATAGGTTTTTTTAACAGCTTTATTGGGAAACTAATATTACAATGTGTTGAATAGAAAAAAACTAATAGTTACCTAGAAAGGAAAGTCACTTACGGGACATGAGACCCATGCGAGGTGACCACCTCATGAAATGTTGAAATAACCAAATGTAAAAATATATGCAAAAAATATAACAGTGTACGTAAAAATAAAAAATAAGAATGGAAAAATTAGTTCATTAAGATTAAACTAGTGTACTTTATGAGGTTAACCTCTATGACAGGGACATTCTCGAAAAGCAGACCAGGTACAAGACCTGTCAATGTCAAAAACAGAATCAAGTAAAGAAAAGTAACATACTGAAATGTGGTTTTTGAAAGTAGCTATACTAGAAAAACATGCAGAAGATTTACATACACTGTAAGACTGAGATGCTGAGAGAACATAAGATTACTGTGGGAAACCATGACTCACACTCTTATTAATAGTTCTTCAATGAAGCTCCTTGGAAGTCATTAAATACTCACCATGGTAATGTTTTTGGTGGTTCAACTTTTTCTCCTTGCATAGCTGTATCTGATAAGTTCTCCAGGTAATGTTTCTTCAAGAATTGTAGTAATAACTTAGACTGACTGAAGTGTAAAGGATATCATTACTTATATTAGTAAGAAGAAGAAAAATAAACAAACAAACGTAAAAGGACAGTTATTTCATGACTGGTATACCACAGGTTGACCAGTAATAAACTGGTTCAATATCATAAATGATGAAATTGAGAATTAATGGAAGGAAGAAGAAAGGGAAGAGAAAGGAAGGAAGAAACAAAGAAAAAATTGAAGGAATCAAGAAAGGAAGGAAGCACGGAAGGAACGAACGAACGAACAAATGAACAAACAAAGGAACGAAGCAAGGAACAAAGGAATGAAGGAAGAAAGAAAGGAAGGAAGGAAGGAAGGAAGTAGCGAAGTAGTGAAGGAACAAAGGAAGAAAGGAAGGAAGGAAGGAAGGAAGTAGCGAAGTAGTGAAGGAACAAAGGAAGAAAAGAAGGAAGGAAGGAAGGAAGGAAGGAAGGAAGGAACAAAGGAAGGAAGGAAGGAAGGAACAAAGGAAGGAAGGAAGAAAGGAAGGAAGAAACGAAGGAAGGGAAGGGAGTGAGAGTAGTATAGGGAATGGGGGTTCCAGCGCAATCTCAACACGGGCAAGACCCGTGTCAAAAATCCACCTACGGAAACAACCCACTCCAAGTGTGGTTGGGGGCAACAGCGCAAATATGTTAGTCTATATATGGAGTGCGAAGATTGTAAGAGAACTTTTAAGAAAGAAGCGGATTTGAAAAAGCATTTGAAAATGAAGACGAAGTGTATGAGCAGTTATGATTGTGGATGTGGTAAGAAGTTTGAGACTAAGGTTAAATTGTTTTGGCATTGTCAGGACTGTGAGTACGACTACGACGACTTAAAAAGTGCTTGGTATTAGGTATAAAATATTTCCTATTATATAGATGGAATCCCAAAGCAACTTCAGCACGGTGTCAATACCCGGTAACGGTGAGATTGACGTTAGACAGTTTTGGCGTCAGTCAGAAAGGAAGGTTAAAAGGACTCTCCGAAAAGGTATAGAAGAATTAGGAGCCCTGAAAGCGAGCATAATGGTAGAAGTAAGTTTGTCAAAAGACGAGGTAATGACGACAGCAATGTTGCGATCAAAGTCGTTAGTGATATTAGAATCCACGAATCTGGATAGGTCACTCAGTGAAGCCTTAGAAGCAATAATGGAGTCGCTGTCTAACTACACGAAAGAAGGATCGGGTTGGACAGTAGAGGAGGTTGAAGGAATAGAGATAAGTATAGCCAGGTACGTACCCATACGAGGGGGGAGTTACGTACCGCTACCAACGTGGGTAGAAAGGAAGAAGGCTATCGTAAACGTGAAGAATGAAGACAATCGATGCTTTATGTGGGCAATCAGGTCTGCACTGTATCCAGCAGAGAAGGATCCCTGTAGGACAAGTAAGTATCCCACAGATGATTTAGAGTGGGATGGTGTGGAATTTCCCATGCAGTTGATAGACATCCCCATATTTGAGGAAATAAACGATCTAGCAATTAACGTTTACGGAGTCAGAGAGCAGACGATAGTACCGTTAGTTCTGTCAAAAAGTAAAGGAGAGCGCGTACATTTATTCTACCACGGCGGACACTACTCATGGGTTAAACACATTAGCAGACTATTCTACAGACATACTAAGCACAAAGGTAAAAAGTACTTCTGCGACTGCTGCTTGCTGTCATTTACATCCTTAAATACCCTAAAGAAACACGATGAGATCTGCCGCGGAGTCGAAGAAGTGGCGCAACGGATCCAGATGCCCACCAACAAAGAGCTTTCATACGCAGACCATCAAAAGCAGATGCAAGTGCCTTACGTGATATATGCAGACTTTGAAGCGTTGATAACTAAGGAAGAGCAGAAAAGTGGTGCCACGAATAAGGTGGGATTACACGAGATCTGCTCCTTTGGTTACATAGTAGTCAGATCAGACGGTAAGGCCGACCCTCCTGTAATTTACCGAGGTAAGAACGCAGCTAATGAGTTTCTAGAAGCATTGCGAGAAGAGGAGGGGGAGATTAGAGAACGATTAAGACGTCCAAAGAAGATGGAATTTACCAAAGAGAACCAGGAGGCTTTTAAGAAGGCAAAAAAATGCCACATTTGCCAACATACGCTTCTTCAGTTTGGAAGACGAGCCAAGAAAGCGTGGGATGAAGATGGAAAGTATCTAGGAGAAGCTCATTTTAAATGCGGGAAGTATGCTAAGAAAGGTGAGAAGCTGGGAAAGCCCTCCACGCACTGCATTCACTGCCACAAAGCATTTGTTGAGGATTTCTATGTGGATAAGGTTAGGGATCACTGCCACATCACGGGTAAATACAGAGGAGCGGCTCATTGGAAATGCAATATAAACTTCAAAGTAAATCCAGACATGGAGATTCCGGTGTTCTTTCACAACCTCCGCGGTTACGACTCCCATTTGCTACTACAAGGAACAGACGGCTCCGACGTCAAATGCATACCCAACAACAAAGAGCGCTACATGTCCGTAACTGTGGGTAAGCTGAAGTTCTTAGATTCGCAGCAGTTTATGGCGGACTCCTTAGCAAACCTCGTAAAGTATAACACCAACTTTCCCATTTCCAGCCAATACGGCGCGGAAAGGAAAGGAGTGTACCCATACGAATACATGGACTCCTGGGATCGATTCAAAGAACCCCTACCACCCAAAGATCGCTTCTACAGCACCCTAAACGAGTCCGGTATAAAGGACGAGGAGTACCAGCATGCGTTAGACGTGTGGGAAAAGTACTCCTGTGAGAACATGGGGGACTACCACGACATCTACCTAAGGTCTGATGTAGTGCTGCTTGCAGATGTTTTCCAAAGCTTCAGAAAGATGGCTATGGAATATTACGGATTGGATCCCGCTAATTTCTACACGGCTCCTGGGCTCAGCTGGAGTGCTTTGTTAAAGAAGACAAATGCGCAGTTGGATCTCCTAACGGAGTACGACATGTATCGGTTTATGGAAGACGGTATTCGTGGCGGCGTATGCGGGCCCAGCCGACGTTACGCCCGCGCAAACAACCCCTTAGTAGAGCACGACCCAGAGAAACCAACCACATACATTTACTACCTGGATGCGAATAACCTTTATGGTTGGGCAATGTCACAGTACCTACCTGTGAGAGACTTCGAATGGGATCCAGTGAAGCCGATAGACTTCTACATGCAGGTAGGAAAGGAGGAAGACAAGGGTTACGTTTTAGAAGTGGATCTGGAGTACCCAGAGCACCTGCACGACGAACACAATGAGTTCCCCTTAGCACCAGAAGCGATAGAGATACCATTTAAGCAGCTAAGTCCGCTGCAAAAGCAAATGTGCCCTGGTTACAAACCGTACAGGAAACTAACTATGAACCTGATGGATAAGAAGAAGTATGTGGTACATTACCGCAACCTGCAGTTCTACGTGCGACACGGAATGCGCGTAGAGAAGATCCACAGAGTCCTAAAATTCACGCAGGAACCCTGGATGCGCCCCTACATTGACTTTAACACGCAAAAGCGTACCGCAGCGAAAAATGACTTCGAGAAAAACCTCTTCAAACTGATGAACAACAGCGTGTTCGGAAAGACAATGGAGAACATCCGCAAGCGCGTAAGCGTAAAAATAGTCAGCACCAAAGAGGAAGCAGAAGCATACGTGTCACAGCCAGGCTTCGTTAGATACGTAGAAATGCTGAACTTCTACGTGATTCACATGAAAAGGGCAAACCTCTTACTAAACAAGCCCGTTTACACAGGCTTTACGGTGCTGGATCTATCGAAGCTGCTTATGTACGAGTTCTACTACGATAAGCTTAAGCCAAAGTACGGAGACCGCTGTCGCCTCCTGTACACAGACACCGACTCCCTAATTCTAGAAGTGCAAACGGAAGACGTTTACAAAGACTGCCTCCCCGACATAGACGAGTACGACACCAGCGGTTACCCGAAGGAGCACTTCCTTTACTCTGCGAAGAATAAGAAGGTAATTGGGAAGATGAAAGACGAAATGTTAGGAAAACCCATAGTAGAGTACGTGGGTCTGAAACCAAAGATGTACAGCGTGCTAAAGTTAGACGGCGTAGAAAAGAAAGCTAAAGGCGTAAAAAAGTATGTGGTTAAGAAGGACATTACGCACGAGTCCTACCTCAACGTATTACGAACACGCAAGGAACAGCGGCATAAGATGAACAGCCTGCGCAGCTATGGTCATCAGATACATAACGTCACGCAGGAGAAGGTGTCGCTGTCTGCATTTGACGGTAAGCGATGGATGTGTGATGATGGAGTGCATACGATAGCATTCGGACATCACACGATAAGCAGTTCTTCTTTGACGAACCCATGAGTGGGACCATCATGAAGATAATATAAGATGGGCTGACCCTTCTTAGCTATCGCACTTCGGATCTGGTAAGTTTCCAAAGACCAATTAGGATCCGTAGCTCTTTTGGATCCTCCTTCTAATTCACCCGACTCATAGAGATATCGAACCGTGACATCGCCTAATCTTTTTTCCTGGGGGAAGACCGCCCTCGAACTTCTGATGAAGGACTTGTGTTCCACGTGTTTCTTTTTTATGGCATCCTTGGGTTTCATTCCCGTAGCCCTGGCCGCCTCGTTGTTCGAAGCTGCGACGACCTGGGGGAGCCTCTGAGTCCATTCCCTGTTGCGTTTGGAGGGATCTTCCAGCTCTTTCCAATACTGGTACCCAAAGAGGCGCTCGGCCAGGGTCTTATTGAATCTTTCGACGATGCTCTGACCCCTGTGGTACTCAGCTTCGGCTCTCCTAATCTTAGTGTCGTGGTCTTTCAGGGTCTTAGTAACCACGCCCATGAACTCTGTCCCCGCATCCACTTGCAGCAGCTTAGGCCATTTCAAGACGCGCTTATAAATCCTACCTAGGGCTTCTGCGACTTCCCCAGAATCCTTGCTGGTTATGGGTTCGGCGTCCTTGTATCTGCTTGCGATATCGACTACGGTCAAAGCGTATCTATAGGTCTTCTTTCTCACCTTGTCGTGCGGCAAGAAAAGCAAATCCGCCTGATGAACTTCATTGGGGGTATTTACGGTAAAGCTGGGCCTGGGAATGTACTTGGGCACGGGAAGATAAACCTGCCAGAGGGTTTGTTTTCTTAGCCAGTTCTTAGCCGTTTCATCTGATACCCTGGCCGCGGTCGCGAGTTTCTTGATGGCCGACGCTCCTTTCCAATAGCCTTCAGGCCCATAGTAAATCCTCTTGAGTTTGTCCTCTACGCGGCCCATTATATGAATTCCAAAACAAGATTGATCTTACGTCCGTTAAAATCCACCGTCTTTCCGTCCACTTTAATGGTGATGTTTATGCTTTCTACCAAATTAGACAAGTCATAGCTCAAAGAAATGGGAGTGTATTCCACTGGGTCAAATGGATTACCTTTGGGCAGAAACTTGGACATAAGAGAAGACTTTTCTCCATTGTTGTAACTATGAACCAAGTCGCAATAGACTTCGTAAGAGGATGCGACTTTCCATTTCACATCATATGTATTGCCGCTATTTATTGTGGTACTAGTAAGACCCAGGAGTTCTACCAATGAACTGTCCTTTAAATTAGCGCTTCCACTATTTTTCTTGAATTTCATTTCATGGGGTAATCCTGTGGTAAGAGTATATCCATGCTTTGCTAGCTCCTTAGCCAGTGTTATAGGGGTGTAATGGGAATCTGGTATTTTTGGCTTTTGGGAATTCACAACGACAAAGCCGCCAATCAAATTATACCAAGAATTGTACAAAGAGCAACTAACCAGCCTAACCCTTTCCGCGCGGATGGGAGGATTCAAATAAGTGGTAAAGTCATTCTTGTCGCTTTCCAAAAAGACGATCATTATATTAGATACGCCAAGGCCACGCCTCCGGCCAGCCCTGCGACTCCTACAAAGACCAATTCATTGTCTTTTTGTTTCTTAGAAGGCTGGTAGTAATTCTTGAACTGAGGCTTTTTCATTCTAAAGTCGGGGTGTGCTTGCGCATAAAGTTTGAAGGCGTAGTCTGTGTTTTCGAAGTTCTTATCCGCCTGCATCTTGTCTTGGTAGTTCTTGTCCAACCAATCCCTGTAAGCTTGTCTTTTTTCATTCCAAGCTGCAACGTCCCGCTGATATTTCTCCAGCGCTAAGTCGTGTCTCTTTCTTTCGGCGGCCAAATTTCCGCTGCGATCACCTCTAACTAATCTATCCAAATATTGACCACCATAATTAGCCCCTGTAAATGCTAAAGCTGCAATGACTCCACCTGCGACTAAGCTAACCATTATACATTAGGTAGGTACTTTTCCTTCCGTAGGTAATCCTTTACCATGATAGCCCCGCCTACGGCAGCGGTCATCTTAGCAAAGTTAGCGAAGCTCTTGCTTGGGTCTTCAGTAAAGTCTTCTTTGAGCACTTTCTTACCTACCCAACCAATACCCGCAACGATGGAAGTAATGATAGCTGCCTCTTCAACAGTTTTCAACAACGCGGTCGACATTATATTACAAAGCGAGAAGGAAAATCTAGGTCGCCGCGGGTGATAAATTTACTCCATTTCAGGGATCTTACTTTTTCTAACGGGCGGCTCCGTAGGCGTGTAATGCGCTGGCTCCAACTTTACTTTTGGCTTTGCTGCCCGCCATTGTAAGTAAAGGCTGCCTGCTGCTATAGCAACTCCTAACGCGCCAATGACGTACCCAGGATTAATGAAGGATTCCTCTTCTTTTTCCTCCACCTTTTCTTCTTTTTTGGCTTTGTTCTTCCTATTCATCTCCGCGAGCTTCTTTCCCGCGGCAACTCTGCCTGGAGATTTAGCCTTGGTAATCTTGGTATCTTCTACGGGTGGTTGTTCTTCGGTGCCACTCATCTTATATTAAGGGACTTGAAGGACTTGACAAGTAACTTGATGACGACTTGACAATGACTTGGCAATGACTTGACAACGACTTGACTAAGTACTTGAGGCGACTTGACAACGACTTGACTAAGTACTTGAGGCGACTTGACAACGACTTGACTAAGTACTTGAGGTGACTTGATCATCAGCAAGTGCCGCCTGGAAGACCTTTTCGACTTCTCTGTCCTTCTTGAAGTCCTTCCAAGATGTTCCAAAGGAACCTAGTACCTCCTTCAAGTCGACGTGCTGAGCTACGTGAAGTGCCGCAGAGGCGACTGCCATTAACTTACCGCACTTCAAAGACAACCACCCACAGGTTATCTTAAGTTCTTGGGCGATGACATAGTCCTCGCTTATGTCCTTCTGTAGTTGCTCCACGTCGTCTATAGGCAGTGCAAGTCCAAGCAATTTAGTCGCAAGTCGGATAGCGGAGTCTGCTACGGCATCCGTGGTCTTACTTGCAAGGGCGGCCTCGTACCTCTTATGGAACTTCTTGACTTCTTCTTCCGACAACTTATTAACCTGCTCATGGGTAAGTTCCTTACCTATCATTTCTTTACACTTCCCCGAAGACACAAGGATGTTGAGTTGTTCCTTAAGGTTACTTTCGTCTAACTGTGTGGGGACTTCATCTATGAGCTGCTCAATGTCCATATATGTTAACGTCATACGGAAACCTCAAAGAGAAAATCATTTTGGAATGTTGGTGCGTCTTTAAATGCCGCATGTATTCATGCAACTGTTCCTTGCTTATCTCACCGCCGTAGTCGCTTAAGATGGTTTCCAGATCAGACTTACTGGGTGTATAAAATACTACGAGAGAGCCTATGTTTTCCCTGAAGGGCTTAGAGACACTGGTAAGCTGCTGCGAGAGTAACCAAACGCTGATATTGTCGTGTCTGCCGCTGAAGGCGAGTTTAACGAGCTCGGAGGTGCGTCTTTTTACGTCGTCCCCGCAGGCGATGTCATCCAGTATGAGGAGTGTCTGCGTATTCTTAGGGAATTGCTTGTGCCAGAACTTAAGATGGCTGGATAACTCGTTAGGATCTAAGATATCTACGAAGAAGTCGTCATCTTTCACTCCTATGCCCGTCCAGGTGCGGTTGTTCACGTAGGTGGGGCATAATAGCACTATGTAGTCAAAGCGGTATCTAAAGGGTCCTAATAGCTGCTCTACCACGAACTGGGTCTTTCCGCAGCCGGTGGGTCCTACTATCAGAGCGTTACAAGGCATGTGATCTGGGTTCATATATAGATGGAACCAGTGGAAGCAGTAAGAAGGATTACCGCCGACGCAAAGGATAAAAGAGACACCATAGAAATGCAAAGGGAAGAGATAGACCGGTTAAAAGAGCGCGTACAGGAATTGTACGATGAAATGTGTGGTCTGAAGCGTGCAGAACGGTTTGGCGCGCTTTTGACAATGGCGGGCTGGGCTAAGGAGTCCATTAAGGACTTCATTCGATATCCCCCATAGATATATGGACTGCATTACGTGCGAACTACCTGCTGACTGCATCATCGTTACCCCTCCGACGCCTCGTAAGAAACACAGCTGCTGTCACTGTAATAAGGTATTCTCTGAAGAAGACTTCGTTGGACATTGGTGTCCCGCGGATACTAAAGCACAAAGGACTTTAGACGACGTTCGAGAAGAGTAAGAGGTCGCAAAGAAGATCTTACTAAACCCCAGCAAGAGGAATTAGCATAGGTCTTTCTTTTTTATTGTTATTTTGTTAAATGCTGCAAAGAGGTCTCAAGTAAGGGTCTATCTTTTATTGTTATTTTGTTAAGCCCCCATTAAAAGATGAGGTATCATTCTTTCTCATTGTTGAAACCAGCAAAAAGATAATCATGTTAACCATTCTTCGATCGTGATGATTTAACAAAATAACAATAAAAGATAGACCCTTACTTGAGACCTCTTTGCAGCATTTAACAAAATAACAATAAAAAATAAGGTGTATATAATGGAGTGCATGCGATGTAATAAATCTTTCAGCAGTAAGCAGCGACTGCAGTACCATCTTTCCAAGAAAGTCTGTCAGAAGACCGTAAGTACCCTTTGCGGTGACTGCGGTAAGGAACTGTCCACAGTACAGGCCCTACGATATCACCGCGAGCATAGAGTCTGCCTTAAAGGTCATTGCCACCGATGCGATGAACCCCTCTTTGAAGAAAACTGGCATAAGTACCGCTGCCGTCGCTATGACCTCACAGATGTAGTCTGCGAGACCCACGGTGATTTAGCAGAGCGATGTTGCCCCCGGGAGACTTCCAGGGCCCTGACGAAGCAGAAGCAGGAGATCGACGAAGACTTCGTATGCTTCGACGACTATGAGGGTGTAAGGTGGGAGAATAGGGAACACTGGGATGGCATTTGCGACCGATGTGGCTGTATACGTAGCGGTCAACATATTTGGTGCTGCCTTTACGATGGCCCTAAGCCCTTAGATCATTATCTGTTGGTAAGAAAAGAGTGGAATCTACTTAAGGTATAATGTTACCTTACATCGCAGCGTTCCTAGGAGGTGTGACTATTACCTTATCGGCGTATGAAATGACGGAAAAAATGAGGTCTGACTTAGCAGACCAGTATCTAAAGGCTCATGATGACTAATCGCACAATGGATTAGCTTCAGTTCTACGTTCGATGTCAAACTTCCATCGACCGTTGACCTTACCATGAGTACGTAAGTGCGTGTACTCTTCACCTTCCAGTATGTACCTTACACAGTCAGGCGCCCAAAGGCTGTATTCCTGACCGTCGCGTTCCAAGACCAATCTCAAACGGTCATCGAACGTGACATAATTTTTTATTCTGTATGAAACGCCATGCAGCAAGTTACGCCAGTGTGTTTGTTCAAGGATCATTATATCTATGAAATATTCTTTGGTGAGTCCTTAACGCATCCTGCGTCTTAAAAGCCTTAACACACCAAGGACAAGGTACACGAATGCCTTCCGCGTAATGGTCGATCTCCCTGCATATAAGGTCGTAATCATTACACACCAGAGTTAGGTAACCATTTGCCTCGTATCGTGCGAGTAACGCCTCTTGTTTCGAGGATAATACGCCGTTGCCCTTAGGCGTCTTCAACTCCAGGCATAACCCATTATACTTTTTATGTGCATTGAGGATTAAGATGTCAGGCTGTCCCGCCTGATACCCTTTCTGCCAACATGCTATCCTTTTGCTAGCTGAGTCCTGTAGTTCTCCAAGACCTGGTGCGAGCAGTAGGGTAGGGTGGAATCGGCGTATGTAGTCTATGACTTTCTTATGCAGGTCAAATTCATTTTCTATTTTGAATACCAACTTGTTAGGACTGTCGAACCGCCGCTCTATTTCATACTTACCTGTCTTTCTTAGCGTAGGAAGAACGTCACCTAACACCCATTTCCTGAACTTCTTTGCTTCGACCTTTTCAGATCCGAATATCAATTCATAAAGACCTTCCTCCGTCAAATACACAGTATTGGGTTGTGCGTTAAGGGTGTCGGTCAGACTGACACCCTTTATAGACTTCAAAGTTACCTTGTTCTCCTCTGAGACGTGTGCTCTAGCTGCGTCCCTAGAGTTAACGTAACCCAACACCAAGGCCACTTCCTTTGCTTTGAAGTACAGTTTATCGCCTTGCACTATGCATTGCAGTTTGGTGTCGTCGTTTTCGAATACGCGAAGCATTATATACCAGCAATATTTTTATCTTAATATGCAACGCTCTTTAGCTGATTCATTTCTACACTCAACTGCGCGTCAGACACCACGAAGATGTATGCGTTGATCTTGTCTGAATCGCCTGCACTAGTGTTTGGGTCACGCTTGATTTCCAGGGTAATGCCGTCCTGGGTATTTACCAGACACAATCCCTGCCCATGTAAATCCTCGTCGTTGGTGGTTCGCATGTCAATCCACAGTGCATACTTATTGGTAAAGAACTCACCGGGTGCAACTTGATCCCCAAACTTTCTTTTTATTTCCCTGTAGATGTCTGAGGGCTTCATTCCCTGCGAATACACCTTATTTGGAACTCCATTGATGCTAATCCCGACGTTGGTGATGCCGGGGTTATGAAAGGCTTCAGAGTCGCGCTTACCGGCTTCATAAGGCTTAATAAATACCAACATCAGCCCCGTAAGACTACGACGTGGTAAATTAATGCTCTGAGTAATTACCGCGTCTGTCTTATCCAGGAAACTAAAGGTTTTGTACATTACCGCGTGGTCGTACAAGAAAGCCTTTCCAGCACTGTATTCCATGCCAGCGCTGCGTGCTAGATCTTCGGAGTGTATGGTTTCATACTGCAATTCCAGGTTGGTAATGGCGTATGGATGAATACTTCCCGACAACGCAGTGCTTAACCCGCCAATGATGTTAGTCATGTTGGCTAAGGTCACTTCAAACTGCAACTCACTCAACTGTCTAGGATAATAAACCCCGTGGCTGGTAATAGCCTCAAAGTCCAATGGTATTACGTATTTAGTACCATAGGCTGTCTTAATGGCCTTTGCATCTGCCACGTCAGTTGCGTCGCCAGAATCGGTAGGTTGTGTCTTGGTGGGAGTCCTAACCTTACGTAATATTGCGCTACCGATACCCTGCTCTATTTTTTGTGCCCTTTCGAATGCAGTCAGCCACAGATCTTTGTAGGTGGTGTACAGGTCATAGTTGTTTAAGTCTAAGAGGGATTCCCCGGCGAACTTTACGCGCATCTTAGAAACAATGTTGCGACCAAGGTTGTTAACGATAATCCTTTCATCTGTGGGGCTTGACTGCACCGCTAGGTCGAACCTTAAAGCCAGGGTACCAGGAACCAATACTAGGTTATCCGTTAGGCGGGGCACGCCTACATACAGCGTCTCACCTGGCTTAGCGCTAGAAGGCGTGAATGTAACCCGGTGAAAGGTGCGTTCTGCTTTCAGTCCGCCAACCTGCTTAGGTAATATGTTGGGGTTTAACTTTGAGCTTATCATATATAATGGAAGTAGAAGGAACGGATTTTGACCCCACCACCGAAGAAGGTCAAGTAGACATTAACGACGAAGAATACGACGCATGGACTAAAGGCGCGGAAACCGACCCCCTAATCTACGACATGGCTCTAGAAAACACGTACGGTAGTAGGTGGAAAAGCTTCAAGGCAGCCTTGAATCGCATGTGGCACGAAAAGAACCCCGGTGAGTCCCCTCCTGAGTACATAGAACTTCGAAACATGGGTGAGCAGGGAGCAGCCGCACGGGAAACCATAGAGTGGGCAAAGCAGGAGCTAGAGCTGCGCTACAACAACTTCGAGGCCGACGACGTAAGGCTCACAGAACGCGGAAACAAAGTCCTCATAAGCGTCCAAGACATGAGATATCCCGACAAAAACCGCTGGACCAAACCACAAATCCTCTTCGACGAAAATGGCTCGGTCATGGTTAACGTGGCAAGATTAAGAGGCTTTCAACTAGCTACCAGAAGTGCGTTAGAAAGGTTGGGAGCCCTGAATGAAAGGGTCGCACTAGAAAAACACGCCGAGGAACTACAAGAAACGTTGAAAGAAAAGGAAGCAAAGTACGAAAGACAAATACGGCGGCTAACCGATGCTCAAAAGAAAGAAATCAAGGGCAAGAACGAAGTCATACTGCAATTCAAGCGAGAAGCTGAAACGGCTTTAGACGAAAGAGACCGAGCCAGACACGCCTTCAATCTTGCTCTAAAAGACCTGGATATGAGCAAGGAAGAAGCTAAAAACTTGCATATCACCATAACCGGCTCTTTGGAGGAACGGCGGCAGTTGGTTGCTGAAATCAACACTAAAGAGGAGCAAATCCGGCAAAGAGATCAGGCCATCGAAGACCTGGAGGGGCAAATAGAGCGGCAGCAAGAAGTAATCGAGGACCAAACTCGTACCGAGGAAGAAAGGGAAGCAGCTCAAAAGGAAGTGGAGGCCCTCGAAATACGCCTTGCGGAATTGCGGGCTCAAAAGGAAAACCTGGAAAAAGAGTTGGGGCTTACCACCAAGGAAAAGGTAAAAAGAGCCCTTTTGAAGTATGGTCTTCCGCTGGCATTCGCGATTGCTATTTCGAGCGTAGTAGGAGTTATCCTATCCGCTCTTAAGGCTACAGGCGCGGGCGTAAAGAAATTAGGCAATGGGCTGACGGACTTAGGGAAAAAGATGGCAGCCGGCATTCCTGGGCTGCTTGGTAGCGTTCTTAGTCTGGCACTTAGGGCCGGCGGCGAACTGTTGAAGTTCGTGGGGAATAACATTTGGATATTAGTTGTAGCTATTGGGGTGGTCCTCCTGAAGAAGATGAAGGCTTGATCTTATCCTTCTCATCGGGCGGTGCCCTGCTTTGAGGATAATGAAAGACGGTATTAGCACCGCCCTGGTAATTTGGAACCAACGGCAACACACTCATGGTAGAAATGGGCTTATGACTCCAGACTGCATTAGCGGGCCTGCGACCTATGCGATTTATCCCAAACTTGCCGTCATCAGAAGTGACTTGCAACTTAGCATATTTACAATTGGCTAGCATATGAAAAGTCACTGGCGTTAGGTCTTCAGAGGACCTAGTGTAGGGCTCCATCGAAAAATGGGTAACTTTCCTGGTGTTCGTTGAAGTTCGATAAGGAAGCAGGGGCTTATTATTCTCATCGATAAGCCTAAACCCCACATTCGCATGCGTATTTGCATTAATGCTAATAGTGCAAATGACCAATGCAGTGCCCCCAACCTCAACCCACAGTCCAACGTCATGCCAGGCGCCGTTGTCATATCCCTCTTCATCTAAGCGGTGGGTATAACGCGTTTCCCTCACGTATGGATTCATATATTTAAAGGCTCATTACCGTCAAAGTGCTGATGGTCATGTGGTTATAGACAGTATTCCTTTGATTTTCTATGCTATTTATGCAAACACTCCCGGTGTCATCTACTCTTATCTGCAGCTTTACCTTCCCGTGGCAATCAGCAACCATGTGGAAAGTCCAAACGGAAAGATTCTCAGAGCTATTCGTTGGCGGCTCTACTGAGAAATGCGTGGACTCTCTGTTGTTCGTCTTCACGCGCATGGGCTGTAATACTCCATTGTCGTCACAGAAACGAAATCCTACATTCGCACTGCTAACGGCCCCCAAAGAAATGCTGCATAATATCAATTTCTTTCCTGAGTAATTCAAATTCACGGACATGCCCGTGACATCAACCCAAGATGCCTGGGTGTATTTTTTCTCGCCTGTGTAAGTCGTATAAACACAATCTACTCCAGCTACGTAGGGGTTATTCATCGCCATATATAATAGCTCAGACCAACACCCGCGACTGCTAGGCCGGCTTTTAGTAAGTTATGGTCATATTCCTCGGGTATCGTAGGCAGGACCTTCTTTTGGGGCTTCTTCTTTGGTTCGGGTTTTTCTGCGTGTTCCTTTTTTGGCTTCTCCACGAAGTGAGGAATGTTCCTAAGAGTGTCAGAGTTCACGTCGTTCACCCCAAACTTCATATCCTTAGTAGCTCGTTGAAGTTTGTTGTTGTATCCTACTACAGAGCCAGTATTTATAGATAAATTACTGGGCATTAACCAACAACCCGGGGCTACGGCATAGTCCAGTCGGGCCTTAGAATTTTGTATAGCTAGTTGGTAACGCTGTACGCCCTTGCTAATGTCGCCCTCCAAAATCGAACTTTCGAATAGAATCAAAGCTTCGGCTCGCGTTTCTTCTGCGGCGCCGGTATTCCCCACTATGCTGGATCGGGTGTTTACCTGAGCTCCAAGGATAGAATACACGTAAGCTTCTATGCTGCGGTTCAAACGGGCAAGGCCGGCTTTGGTTAGTCCTTTACCTTCTGGGGGTATGAAATTAAGATATTGCTTTGTTTGCTCGTCGTTGGTAATCTTAATAATCAGTGGATTAGCTCCACCATACTTACCGCCCTCGTCTTTGAACAGAGGTCCGTCTCTGACTTCCTTAGTGGTTTTGGTATTTGGTTCAAAGAAGGTGCTACTGTCGTGAGTTTCTTTGTGATATCCCGTGTCCCATCGCAACTGCAGCGCATGAACTTCCTTATCACTTAGCACATGCCCACCAATCCCCCAATAAGCCCAAATATGTCCCAAACCATTGTTAGCACCCGCGGTACACCTGAAATCCTTCCCTACAACACCAAACTCCTTACAAAGTCGGTCGTAAGCAGGAACGTTGTATTTATTATCTCTTGGATAAAACGTGGCATCTCCCGGTAATGCAGTAACGCCCATCTCATGTAGTATTCTTCTGACCGTGAAGTGAAAGTGAAACATAAATATCGACTCCTTCATCAGTTTGGCGCTTACCCCACAACCGCTGGTGGCGCACCAAACTGCAAAGTTCAACTGCTGCGGCCAATAACGCATGTTAGGACCACTTAACCATTCATGAGATTCCTTAGCGGTGGTATGAATAATGGGTACGTCTTTGAAGATATCCCGCACCTTTAACGGAAAGGAATGCTTGTTAGAAATCCGCATGTTCAGCGTTAGGTCCAAGCTTGGGTGTTTATCAAATGAAACTGCGGGTATCGGATAAGTACTGGTACCCAGCAATAATTCCTTTGACCAACCTTGCACGGGCTTATGTTCAACATATGTTGGCTTAGGCTTATGTTCAACATAACCAGAATTCTTCAGTTGATCGTCTATCTGATTAACCAGCGTAGGTTTCAAATCCTCATTACTGTACATTCTGGAGCCGTTATAGTAAATACCATCGGGCCTTCTTTCGAACTTACTAGCATCCGCGTGCGGAAACATCTTCCTGAAGGCCCTCCAATTCCAGTAATCCCGGTTGTCGTGATGTGGCTGCTCCTCAATATCATTCCCAAAAGCGTCGTACATTAGTATATATAATGGATGTTATACCATCAGCGCCTCCACTTTATCCTGAACTTCCTAAGGAACCTAACGAATTAAACGCTGAAAACTTTCGTCTGAATAAAGCGAACTTAATCCTGGCTTACTTGGAAGGGCAGACAAAACACTATGAAAAAGTTAGAAAAAAGTACGTCAGAGCCCGGAGTACGCTACATAAGATTTCGATAACTTCAGGGTCCATATCTGTTGTGTTAACGGGCTCCGGCGTTGCTACTTCGCTTACTGGACCCGGAATAGTCGTTGGCGTTCCTTTGGCCAGCGTTGGGGCAGCCTGTGGTATTATTTCGGCTGTTGCTACGGGCATTATGAAACAGTTGTCAAGCAAAATATCAAAACACGACACGACAATAGCTCTGTCAAGGGCTAAAGTAAATACGATCACTGACCTTGTCTCAAAGGCTTTGCGTGACAGAAAGATAGACGACGTAGAATTCTCGCTTATCTTAGCCGAAGAGGAAAAGTACGAGAAATTAAAGACTGACATAAGGAATAAAAAAACAGTCGTAAGAGATCTTTCCGAGGAATCTCGCAAAAAGATCTATCAAGAAGCGAAAGAAGAGCTTCAAAGAAAGCTTGCTCAGTAAACATCTGCTTCGAAAAGAGCGTGACGGGATTCTATTTACATATCGAACGTCAGTCTAGAAATTATGCAGATTAAATATAATAATTTTCACATACATAAGCGTCCAGATGTGTCTGGCGTTCGCTCGTGATCGTGGGACTTTGGAGCTGGGGAGGCCTAAAGTCCCGAGTTCGAGCCTCGCTGTAGACGCATTTGGACCGGTTGCTGTGAGTGGAAAAAAAAGCCTCCCCACACTCACAGCAACCGTGGGGGGAGGGGTAGAAAGTGCGATTCAACCCCGCGATGGGGGGTTTCGCGATTGGAAAAGTCAGGGGGTGTCTCGGGACGCTGTCCGGAGTTCACCCTCTGGTGGGTCGTAAGAAAGATATATGTGTACGTACTAGAGGGCCTCTGGCGCGGGATGAAATAAGCCCCGTAAGCCCAAAATGCAAAAAACCCCACTGGGGATAGCTTGGTGTTCTGCGCGATGCATTCCCCAGTGGGGTTTCTGGCAACGCCAGTTTTGCATTTTTATTTTCTCGGAATCCATCCTAACAGGGGGTGGTTGGGGTCTATTTTGTAAAATATTTCGTAAATTACATCAGGATAATAAGGAATATCCTTATTCAGCCGACAAAACATCCACTCGGCTTTTGTCATATCAGAAACCTCGGGAATAGACTTACCGGTAATTTCAGACAAAAGATAGGGAATAGCTTTGTAATATTTACCTAGTTTTAATTTTTTCAATGTCTTCCGTAGACTTTGTGGGGTTGGCTCTTCTAAATGGTCTATGATTTTCTTCTTTACTTCGTTGTCTAAATATACCGGTCGATAACCTTGGATATGACTCATCCAGTCCCTAAAGTATTTTATTCTTTTGTATGGCGTCTTCTTACGACCTCCGTTGGAATAATATTGTTCCCTGGTAGCACAAGGCACGGCATTACGAATATTTTTACCGCACTCGTAACACTGTGCTGACGTGTCGTCTTCTATTTGCATTTTCTTACCACAACAAATATACTTATTTGGTTTAGTAGGTACAAACTTGGGTTTCAAGCACTTTACACAGATATCATAAACAAACTCTTTACAATCTTCGCACTCCATATATAGACTAACATATTTGCGCTGTTGCCCCCAACCACACTTGAGTGGGGTTGTTTCCGTAGGTGGATTTTTGACACGGGTCTTGCCCGTGTTGAGATTGCGCTGGAACCCCCATTCCCTATACTACTAGTGAGGGAGGATACAAGGAAGCTACATTAAAATAGAGAGAAAGTATG
Organism: Actinia tenebrosa; assembly: GCF_029948245.1. Classification (NCBI taxonomy): domain Eukaryota; kingdom Metazoa; phylum Cnidaria; class Anthozoa; order Actiniaria; family Actiniidae; genus Actinia; species Actinia tenebrosa. Next base: position 1,804,708 of record NW_028292579.1, on the reverse strand, counting down.
AACTAAATAAAAAGTAGCTAAATACACAGGTTGTTATCCCTGCTGTATACCAACCTTCTAGTTCCTGTTATTCTAATGGTACTTGGAAGATCTTTTTTAAAAGTAGCCATAAAATCATCCCATTCTTCTTCAGGAATAATATTTTGTGCCTGGAATACACATTTCGTTACATAATGTTAGAAATGAATTGAACAATAGGACACTTGCATGATCAAGGGTGGATCCAGCCAAAATTTTATGGAAGGGTGGGCTAATTGATTTTTTTCCATCAACACAACGGAAAACAACAAAAAGAAAAAGCATCTAATTCTTCAGCTTTTTTTTTTTTTTTTTTCTGCTAAATGGGAGCTTCAGCCCCCCTTTGCCCCCCCTGGATCCACCCTTGATGATGGCGTCATTAATTTTGACATCCACTACCAAAATGCTTGGCGAATCCTTTCTTATTCAAATTTGTATTTCCTCATGAAAATAGTAAGACAATTGGTAATATTTAACGGAACAAAAGAAAGTGCTCAAGGGATTCTGGTAGTAAAGGTGTTCACATGATTTTTATAGAGGGAGGAAACCAGAGATCCCGGAGAAAACCCTTGTGGCATAGAAGAGGACAACACATCAAACAAACTCAAAACTCACATATCCCGAGTCTGAGCTGGGGCTCGAACCTAGACCACAGTGGTGAGAGGCAAGCGGTAAACCACTACCTCACCCATGCAACCCCATGTGTATATATTACGTGTACAGAGTCTTTATTTTGAAGACCACTGACATACCTTGTAGTATTTCTCAAACATCTTATTCTCTTTTGTTATTTCATGCCAAACTTTTTTGTCTCTCCTACCTTTAAACTAAAATGATATTACAGATATACGTTAACATACAAGTACAACATGATAAAAGATTTAATCTTGATTTCTTAATGCTGTGTATCACAATTTGCACATAATTGTGTAGCACATTGTGTATCACAATTCGCAGCATGCTTTTCGGTCTCAGATCTCAGATTTCTTTGGATCTTTCATAATCCCATTTTCGACTCCATGCACATAGAAATGTCTACATACATACATACATACATTGTTTATTTGATAAAACAGGTTATAAAAAATACGCAAGACAAGAGTCCTGATGTGGACCTGCATAATCTAAATATACAAACATGAATATAAAATTGATAGCTAAATTATTACAAACACACCTAAATGAAATTCTAGTCATAAAAATATATAATATAATAAAATATATATATATATATATATATAATAATAAATCCAATAATAGTAATATAGATAATAAATAAATTAATATATATATAGTTGTATATTTATTAAGATAAATAAATATACAAGGAAAAAATTATAATTCAAAAGTAGACAAAATCCTCATTTTTACTCATGATCATGCATGATTCCTTAGTATAAGATTATGTCTTACTACATTTACATGTAATACCTATCAATATTATATACTTTCAAAACATTCTGTTGTAATAAATTCAGTAATAAAGCATTTAGGAAGTAAGAACACTCTCTTTACCCTTCTCATATGCTTACATTCCTTTCTAAATGCTGTATTACTTACCATCGTTTGCATTACTACACGGCCACCCCAGACACAAATCGAGTCATGTAGTTTGCAATAGACTGCCGTCAATCATTCATGTTGACGCCATTTATACACGTTTAGATCAGTGAGTTGGCTTTTCTATCAAACTTTCTCAGACAGATATCACAAAGGAAAGTTCCGAAAGCGATTGCAAAGACTTTGAGTACATCCAAGTAGAATGAGGTGTTTGATTGACGGCAGTCTATTGCAAACTAAACGATGCGATTTGTGTCTGGGGTGGCCACGTAGTAATGAAAACGGCAGTAACAGAGCAGGGGAAAATTAGTTAGTTTTAAGCTAAATGACATGAAATAGTTAAGCTTGTTAACAATGTTATTAGAAGTCTGGTAGATATAGATCTTGCAAGATAAACTTGAAAATTTCCTTAAAAACAGCATAAAATAGCACAGAATACTGTCCCTTGAGGAATGTTCGTTCGATATTGTTATTATTATCAATCTTTTTTCCTTCGTTTTAAACAAAATTTTTGAAACATTCATATATCGATATTTTCCAACCAAAGTTACTCTAAAAAACTTCAAAGGCTTTCTTACCTTCTGCCGTTTACGTTTTCCCATATTTAACGAATAAGATCACTCCCTAGTAGGCTTCAAAGTATATTATTCCCCTAAAATAGCAGAGAATTTCTGCTCAAAAACAAAAATTCTGCCAAAAAAATACAGATTTTTTTTTTTTTTTTTTGTTTCCACGTGCTGTGAGCCCGCATTACCTGCCAGTCAGCGGCAATACCAAGTAACCAAGCCTTTAGAATGGACGAGAGGGATTGAGTCCTAGCACGTGTAGTAAACAAGATGTAAACTTATTTTTTCTGGAACTCGAAGAAAAACCGTCTAGAAAAGTCAGTTTTTATGAACCGATTTCTGAAATACTTTATCAGATATGAAGTTTAAGGTCCATAGAGTCAGATTCATAGAATATACGCCACAGGCGATTCATTGTTTGGCGTTTGAAGACGTTAAAGCAAAGCCTCGCTTGGCCATCTCGAGGTACAGAGAAAAAATATCTGGTTTTACCCTGAAACATCGATTTTTTCTAATACTAGGATTTTTCTTGTTATTTTGTGAAGGGCTGACAGCAGCATTGAGATTTGGTGCTCAAAAGACGAATGGTATCAACAACTGGTAAGCTGAAGTAACTCTGGAAACAGCTACCATATATATAGAGGTTTTGCACTATTATCTGACGGCAGCCATGTTAGATGGCAGAAACAATACAATCGTTTTACATGAGAAATAATTATATTCCCAAGAGCAAAGGGATTTTATTATTCTGCCATCAAACCACAGGCGGCCCAAGCTGGATTACTGGCTTGGCACTTGATGGTGCAAAACCTCTATTCTTGGAGTGCAAAGACATGGGTCAAAATCCCTCTAGATATAAATAACAATAAAAAAGCTGCCGTGTTGGATTATCTAATAAGAGAAGCTAATTAGAAATGTTTTTTTATCGTCAAACAGCATGGCAGCTATGACTTTACTTACCTTGCTCGATGGGAACGCATGAGCTGGTTTGACTGTAATGGAAAAGAAAACATAGCCAGGGACCGTGGAGCCAGGGGGGCTGCAGCCCCCCACTTTTTGCACAAAAAATACAAAGATAAATAAAAAACATTCCCCCCCTGAAATTTGATGTTTAATATGCTTAATTTTGAAATGCCAGCCCCCCCTTCACTTTTCACTCTGCTCCATGGTACCTGGTAGCATGCAGTTAACTTCAAAGTAGTCTGGGCCCTGGGCAGCCGCAGGCTTATTCAGAAATTCCAGTTACCCAGTAATAGCAGAGAAGGGAAGTCTGATGTTTTTCATTCGTAGATACTCTACTAAGTTACTTTGCGTCATGTCAGATTATTCCAGGCTGTGATGGCACATCAGTTGAGTCACTTGTTTGGTGTGGAAGCAGGCTGTTCTCTGGTGGTCTCCATGGACAAATCACAGAATGGGACCTTGGCAGACTGGCTCCAAAGGTGAGATTAATATCTTTTTGTAACCATCATTAAACCCTGAAACAAACTCTGGGCTGATCTAAGTCAGGGCATTGCTAACTCACAGATAGAACCCTGAAACGAAATCTGGGCTGATCTTAGTCAGGACACAGCTAACCAACAGATCAAACCTTAAAGCAACCTCTGGGCTGATCTAAGGAATAATTTTGAAAGATAGTGTAATATATCTACAGGTGTAATAATAATATTACTGTAATTCTTGTCTTTCAGATGTCAGAGAGTTCACTTGGTGGAGCAGTGTGGAGTCTAGCAGTGAATCATGAGAAGAACCTAATGGCTGTGAGTTATTCTACTTTTTTTCATCCTTCCTCTTTTTTTACTTTCCCTTCCTTGTTCTCTTTCCTCCATGATACCTCTTTTGTTTTCTCTTATAAGGGTAGTCTCTTCTTCAGTAAGTTTTTTCATCTTTTCACAGTGTACAATTTACCCTTTTATCACTACTGTTTCATTAGAAACACCGACGCAGCTCACACTAGTTTTTGGCTAGTTATCTCTTGTTAGTATCTTCTCTTCATTATTTTCTCTTGTCCCTCCCATTCTTTCATTCTCCTTCCATTTGTTTGACGAATTTTAGCAAACTCCATTTTTTTTCTTATTCTTGAAATTAAGGCTGGCAGTGAAGATGGATGTGTGAGGCTGTTTGACATCACACCTGATGGACTACAGTACTCAAGATCCCTTGATAAACAAGAAAGTAAGTAATAAAAGCACAAATGATAATAAAAATAAAAATAACCGCCAACGGGTTGGCTTAGTTGGTTGAGCATTGGCCTTTCGTTTAGGAGGTCGTGGTTCGAGTCCCGTCCGGACCAACACTGAGGGTCTTAAAATAACTGAGCAGAAATTGCTGCCTTTGTAATTACATCTGCAAATGGTAAGACTTTTAAGTGGCTCAGATGACCACTTTAAATGGCAGTCCCGTCTCTTCACACTGATCATTACTAACCAACATAGGAGGGACGTGAAAGAACCACTGAGGACGTAAAGAAACCCTGGCAGTGACCACCCTCAGTGCCTACACCTCATACTAACCATCTCTTATGCTTGTAAATTGCATAAAAGCACTCTGTCATTCCCAACTCAATGTAAAGCGCCTTTGGTTATATCCACATAGAAAGGGCACTATATAAATCATAAACCATTGTTATTATCATAAACTTTCAAATATGTGAGTGAACCAAAAAACCCTTCATAGCATAGGAGAGAACAACACATCAGGCAGACTCAACTCACATAAAATACTAGCTTGGAATGGAATTGAACACTGACCCCTTGCCACAAGCCTTGCATTGGCAAGAAGAGGGCTCCATTGCAACTTAGACCACCTATAATACCTGTATGTGTTTGATCAACAGGCAGAATACTATCCCTTAGTTGGCACGTCAGTGATAATGTTATAGTGACTGGTTCGTCTGATAGTACTGTCAAGCTGTACAACCTCAAGACGGGTCACTGTACAATGAGAATAACTATGGAGGAGTTTGAAAGTAGGAATACACTGATATGGGATGTGCACATCACTAGGTAATGACCCACCTATACGGCCCGGATATGTTTTTTCTGTTCTTGAACTTCCTATAGACCCCTTGCAGTATGTCGGAACGTATTTGGAGGATATAACAATAGGTTTCCAATTCTCAGGAGATTGAAATTCTTTTGTTTTGTCCTCCAAATTGAGCTGCTTTGACTTCAAGCAAAACAAAGGCAAGATCCATCTAATGACATAGGTATTCTAGTGTAAACTTGTAAACTTCCAACTAAGCGGTGAATTTTGTTTCAGCCAATCACATCTCGTTTGGCTGTTTTGCCGCCGGCCCTCATTCCCAGGCTACTGTAACCCAACTTTTGCGTATTTTTCTGTTTTCTTTTGACTAAGTTATAATATACGTGCCTACAAGAAGCAGAAATATGGAAAGGAAGAATGAAAACAATTTCACTTTACCACCATGTTTGCTTCATTTTTTCAGGCTCCAAAATGCTTAGGGCCGGTCATTTAGTACACTCATGCTTTGCGCACCACGTTCACTGCTCAGCTGGTTGAAAATGATTATTATGATTTTTTTGTAGTGACTATACCATTATAACTGGTGATTCTCTCGGCAATACACAATTCTGGGATGGAAAACTAGGAACTTTAATCGAGGTACTTTAATCATTATTGCCACTATTCAGGACTAGCGGATTGGCATGCCAAATTCCTCTACATGCAGGGCTTACATTAATAGTGGGTCATCGGTATTCAACCACAATGGGAACTTGTCCACTTAAATATTTGTCTTGCCAGTTATTTTGTAAAAAATTGGGTATGACCAAGCTAAAACTAATTTGGCCAGTCAGCGGCTTGGCATATCTAGCAATAGGCACTTTGCAGCTAAGCAATCACATGCTGATTAATTCACTGAGAGCAAATGAATGAATTTTGATTTCCATGGATGAAATATACTGGTGAGCAAACAAACTTTCTACAACCTGTTTCGAGAGATCGTAATAAAACTGCATTTCATAACACACTGGTTACACATATTTTCATTCAGTTCTTTACAAGTAGCTAAAAAGAATCACCAATTTAATATAAAAACATAAATTTTGCATTCCAGTACAGACACGTGATCGTTAACTGCGAAGGGCCTATTGACCATCCATCATTTAAAGCCCTGGGATTGGCCAACCACCCACCCACATGTAGGCAGTGCTGGAATATAATATTGCTGGGTTAAGTTTTTACCATCATGACGATATTCTTGATTCTCTCTAGAGTTACAATGCCCATAAAGCTGATGTCCTGTCACTGTGTATAAATGAGGTAAACACACTCCCTGTTAACATGTAATATAAGAGGACTTTACTAAGCTCAAAAACAAAGTGCATCATGGTCTAGCTTGTACAAAGGGTACACAACAAGGCATGATAAGTACAAGATGGGAAGCATGGGTGTGGTAGCAGTGAGAGTGCTTGCCTCTCGCCAATGCGACCCGGGTTTGGGTCGCAATGACCTCAGTGTTGTATGTGAGTTCAGTTGAGTTGCCTGTTGGTTCTCTCCTGTGCTTTGAGGATTTCCCGGGTTCTCCGGCTCTTCCCTCCGCAAAAATCAATTTCTAAATTCTAATTGGACTCCAGTGGAAGAAGAGCCACTCTGTGGAATCCACTGTTAATCCCATTATTATTTATTATTTATTATTATTATTATTAGATGTTTGTACCCAAGCTATACCAGAATGCACCATGCTCATTCTCAGAAAAGGTTTATTGTCCGTCATAATTGCCAGCAACATAGAGACAATATACTTAGTTCAGAAATGGTGCAACGTTTTTGAAAGTTGGAGCTCTTGGAAACATTATATCTTGCTTTTAAAAGTCCCTTTCACAGTTCTCAACTCCGTCTTGAAAGGTAGCCATGCCTTTGCATTGAAGCGAGATGAACGGTGAGCTTGCAATGATAGAGACACGTGAATTATTGTCCAAGGTGTTAAAAAAGGTCTCTATCATTGCAAGCTCACCGTTCGTCTCATTTTAATGCAAAGGCACAGCTTCCTTTCAAGATGGCGCTGGGAACTGTGAAAGGGACCACTGAGGAACATGAATGCCTTACTACTTCATGTACTACTACTACTACTACATGAAATGGCACTATTCCGTAATAAAGTTTAAAGTTACATGAAGGTTCTTTTTGGGTTAGGGGTTTGGAATAGGGTTTCAGGACGTTATAATCAATAATCAATAATTAATAATCCAATAGTGCCATTTCATGTAGTCCTACGTGAAATACAAACCCATGAATGGTCCTTAAGTGTTTTACAAAAAAATGCTCAGAAAAAATTGGAGGGGCTCCAGCTCTCCTCCTATCTCTGCTGTCTCTGTAGTATCTAATTGAATATTTTAAACTAATAAAGTAACTGAAATTTTTCAATAATTTGTTTACTTATAAAAGGTATTAAAGATATTATTTTCTTTATGCGTACACATTTTTCCATCTAGGAAGAAGATACAGTATTTTCAGCTGGTGTTGACAGTAAAATAGTCAGCTTCAAACTAACCAAAAAGGTTTGTCTTGTAGTATAGAGTGCATACGGAAAAATCATGAAATATTTGTTGATACTGACAAATAGTAGTTATTTAGTGACTAATAGTTGCTATCACTCAACCAGAACATTCATCATACAAAGACAAATACACAAAAGACCATTTGTGTCTTTTGTTTAATAAATGTTCTGGTTGAGTGATAGCAACTATTAGTCACTAAATAGCTAGAGCGGATGCAATTAAACCGTGAAATAAAATCAAACTATATACTAACTAATAATATCTATTTAGTGACTAATAGTCACTATTACTTAAGCAGAACATTCATCATACAAAGACAAATACACAAGAGACCATTTCATACAGAGTCCTTTGTTTTCTATTGTTTAGTTATCAGTATTTAGTGCTAAAAATTAGTATTAGTTTCATGTAGTATTATATTCTATTACTTTTGATTTCATTTACATTTTGATTTTTACATTCTTCGTCACTGGTTGTACCCTTTTACCGTAGGGACAGAACAAGAAATGGATCAAGACAAATTCAAACAGGGTTCATACCCATGATGTCAGAGCACTGGCTATGAATGAACCAAAAGACATGCTGGTATCTGGAGGTAGTTAAACATTAAATAAACAAATGAAATAAAAATTAAATTGATAAATCTTTTTTTTTTTTTTTTTTTGCATTGTGATACGAGGAGTCGTTGCCGAGTCTTTCTGGTCATTAGCATACATCAACTAAACGGCAACTAAACTCAACATGATGATTTTTGTGATCATGATGATTTTTGTGGAGGGAGGAAACCCAGAAAAAAAAACCTTGTGGCAATTGATGGGTTGCAAGCATTCCCAAGAAATTCAAAAGACAAAAACATGACGGCCATAATATGGTGCCATTATCAATGGATGCTAATGAGAAATCTTGTGTCAAGTGGCTTTTTTGTTAAATGGCACTGACAATCGAAGAAGTAAGGGAGAGAACAACACATCAAACAACTCTATTTGTGTGTGGTGTATGCAGGGTACAGTATATTCATCCATAGTCCATTCACATGGAAGATTTGTTATAACACCTACATGTGTTGGGGCGAGTTGGTAAATGCAGTGCATTGTGGGATTGTTTAAGGGACGAAATAAATGCCATCTTGGAAATATGCCCCCTCAAACAGTCCCATAATGCAATGTAATGCCAACTTAACCCAGTTTATTCCCAAATCTCTAAAAAAGAAATGACAAAGAAAAACAACTTGACTTGTGGGCAAAATGACTGTGGATGAATCGACTTGTGAGCAAAACGGCCGAATTGGGATTCAATTGCTGAATGATGTAATACTTTTTTCTTGTTCTTGTTTCAGGTGTTGATACAAAACTGGCAGTTTATTCTCTCTCAAAGTTCACTGAGTCAAACCCTAAGCTGGTTCCACCATTTCCTCATGTAAGTACTGTATTAGAAGAGATGCAATAGCTAAAAACTAGTGTGAGCTGTGTCGGTGTTTCTAATGAAACAGTATAAATGATAAAAGGGTAAATTATACACTGTGAAAAGATTAAAAAATGGGGAAAAAAGATGAAAAAACTCACTAAGTACTGTATCAGATGCTGTAATGTTAGATGTACTTTGCACCAGAAAATAACGTTTCTATTTAATAAATTAATAAATAAATAAAATAAATGGGATTTAACAGTGGAATTTCTACAGAGTAGCTATTCATCCACTGTAATTCCAATTGGAATTTAGGAGTTGATTTTTGCGGAGGGAGGAAAGCCGGAGAAGCCGGAAAACCCTCGAAGCACAGGAGAGAACCAACAAACAACTCTACTCACATACATCACCGAGCTCAGCGGGCCGGGACTCGAACCCGGGTCGCATTGGTGAGAGGCAAGCTCTGTCACCACTACGCCACCCGTGCTTGAAGTGTAAGTCATGAAGTTTGATTTCTCCTAGTACAGCCATGTAGATGACCGTCAATCAGAGAACTGCAATAAAAAAAACATCTTGAGGGAGTTTTTGGACTGAATTAAAGATTTTAATTTAGTCCAAAATCTCCCTTAAGATATTGTTCACAGAACTTTGATTGACAGTCATTGAAATGCTAGTTTGCAAACATGACATCAAACTTCATGGGTCACACTTCAAGGATAATGGTAGTGATGAAGGGATAGGACAAGTTTTTCTTTTGCTTTTAAATTGTTTCTTTTAATTGTTCTCATCTTCTACGAGAAATCTCTTAAAGATGCCTTAGTAAGTCAAGAACAAAAACTTATGGGGAAAGAGCATTTTCTGTTATAGGCTGCCTGATGATCTGAGACACGAACGAAAACTGAATTCTTTTAAATCTAAATGATTCAATTTAAATGAGTCTGTGACGTCATACCCTCAACATTGAACATCACTCCATACATTTCTTTGTAGTTTATGATCAAAATATCAGTAGTAAAGGGAGAAAGAAATACCCAAACACCCCAAAATAAATCAGTCACAAGTAATGTGACATAAGCACATTAGCCACCCTTTCGGCTGAATAGGAATAAAATAAATTAAGGATTTATATACAAAGAAATGTATGGAGCGATGTTCAACTCCAAAAAATAATCGTAAAAATATAATACTTTCGTCCTGAATATCGAAAAAACACTTCATACAGTGATTATTGGACCTTTAAAGAGTATTCTTAGGAAGTTTTAGCTGAATCCAAGTTTGAGCGATTTTCGTCAGAGTAGCACTTTAAGAATTAAATTATTATTATTATTATTATTATTATTATTATTATTATAACAGTAGAAAAATGCAGAAACAGATACAAATCCTTTGGCCCCATGGACTATTGAATTATACATAGCTAAATAGTCACTTGACACTATATTTTTTCCCCCAGAAATCTTTCATCTCAGTCGCATCTGATGCTAACATTATAATGGATCAATGTCAAAGGTCTTTACGATTTTGGAAGCTAGGAGAGACAGGTATATATGCCATGACCTTAATCTTCAACGCTTATGGGTGTCAGGACGTCCACTAACCTCCTCTTTGGCTATTAACAATCAATATCCCTTACTGGCATGGTGTTACTTATAAATAAGTATTATAAGTACAATATGTAGCCAGCCATTTATGGCTGCAAAAACATGTTTGTGACATTCATTTCTGTTTATTTGTGAAGATGTGGAAAGCACTGTGATACAGAAACCTCCAACTCAGTTACTGCAGATCAAAGCCAAGGTAAGCTAATCAACAAACTTTAATTAAGATTTACTATTAGTAGCAAAAGCCATCCATATATAAGAAGCAGGTAGCTCAGTTGGTTAGTGTGCAGCCTTCAGACGTCTGCTCTTCAATCCCCAGGATCTCCACGTCTGTTTGGACTTCTCTCTAATCTGTTTAGCTTCAGCTTTGAATACTCTTAAAACAGAGCAATGATGGAGAGAGGGGTAGGGTAAAGTGTGCACTATTGACTAATAGGCCATGAGGGCAAGAGTACTAATCGTTTTAGTCAATTCCAACTAATAGGTCAAATATATTGTGCAAACCAATAAAAGTTAAATTTAATGTTTTGGTTTCAAAGCCAGCACTTTTCGCTACTATAATTTCTTTTTCACGTATATTTTAGCATTTATTTTTATTTTGGTTGCTATCACTTTTATAGAGTGAAAACAATTAATCTGTGAAACACTAATTACTAAATAGTACAAAATAGTGCTAATTAAACAATAGAAAACAATGGAATTTGCATGAAATTGTGCTATTTAGTATTACTAAAGGTTATATTGTTTGCACTCTATTTTAATATTCACTTATTTATTATTTATTTTGTATATAGATCTATTTTAGTTATAGTTTATCAGTGATTGGTATTGGTACCCCCTTTGATAGACTTTATAAAATGTAGATGTAGATCCAGTAGCTCATCCAATCAGAATGCAGCATTGATGATAACCCACCAGTTTCATTTGACTAATATGTTTTATCCGTATCATTGCACAGGGAGATAATCACATCATGTGTAGTGCGCTGGCATCATGTTCATCCTGGGTTGCGTTCTCTGATATCGATCATGTCAGCTTGTTCAAAGTCAACTTGGTGAGTGCAATGTTAGTGCATCTTTCGAAAAAATAGTGGCTTAGAGATACAAATAGTGCTAAAAGGTACTATGTTTACGAGTTCTAGTGCATTGTAGGCATTATTCTGCATCAGGAAAAGCATATCATTTCTTTCTTCTGGGCATCATCACTTAGTTTAATCATATCCTACAATCATCATCATTATATTATAAGAGAGATGAGGCGGTAAGCCGTGGGGGATGGGCTCGGAAATCATATAAGAACATGTGTAATAGGTACGTGACTTGAAGTTGTGAAAGGCCCATTGGCCCTCTTCTTCAGTCGTTTCATACAATGCTCGTAATTTACCTATTAGGCATGTTCTTATATTATATTATCAAACTCATGAATAATTCATGAGGAAAACACAACAGAAATCACGACTGTGAAGAGTGTTGTAAATCTGATAGAAAACCGTGCTCATTTGCATAAACTTTAAGTTGGATTTTCTTGGCTAAATTCACTTTAATTTTGAAAATTTTAGTGAAACACAAAGGAACTAACCTAGACGTTTGATAAGTCATATACAGTATTCGTGTCCGTGTTGTATCAGATATACAATCGCTTGGCTACGCCTCGTGGTTGTATATCTGATACAACACGGCCACTCATACTGTATATATTACTTATAAGAATGATGTGTATGCTGTAAATATTTACAAATGTAACGAAAATCATTGTACAGTCTATTTAATGGATATAAATTTAACTAATAAATAAATAAATATAAATAAATAAACAAAAAATAAATATCCTACATCATCCTTGTCACAATCATCAGAACTAACACCATTATCATCATCATCATTACAATCACTACTGCCATCACTATCATCTACATCACTAAAATCCATTACCACTAGCATTACCATCACCATCATCATCACCAGCTTAATCAGCACTACCACCATAATCATCACTATCATTACCAGTAACACTATCATCATTAACACCATCATCATCATCCTCATTACCATCAGAACTCCTACCAGACCTACCACCATCATGAGAGAAAAAAAGATGAAAAACTATCCAGCAAATCAACAAAAAAAAAATCAAAATAAATTCTTCACATGGATAAAATCTAATTCCTGATATCACTTCAGTACCTTTCTCCTAGTGAATATTCATGTGTCTTTTTGTTTCAGCTTTCTGAAGATGCTACCAAATTCCAAGTTTCAAGGGTAAGTGCAAAAACTATATATAATGATAATAATAATAATAATAATGTCTAATATTTATAAAGCACAAATTAACATATGAATATGAACAAATGCGCAAACTGGTATTATGTGAATTTCTTCAATCAGCAAAAACTACAATTTAAGAATCTTCACTCTTAGACATCACCCAGCACATTAATAAATTCAGTCATCATGAATGGCAGAACCGTGGGAACCCCATTCTTCCCCACCCACCCCCCCCCCCCCCCCCACTTTCGATTTGACAAGAATCAAATCTTATTTTGTCTTAATTTCTAAAAACGTTCCTAAACCCCCCCCCTCCCCCTTAAAATGTGCTCCGCTGTCACTGGTCACACATGTTAATTATGATTTGCTAATTTAGGTTGTATGTTTCAGGTTTTGCCCATGCCGCCAGATCTACTACCAGCGCAGAAAATGGTGTTCACCCCTGATGGACTGAAACTGATTTGTGCAACCAACCAACATTCTATACAGGTGATCTGCCTTTTTCAAGCTCCATCAGGCTATCGCCTTTCAGTGACTAATGGGAGCTCCCCTTTTAGGCAGTGCCTAAACTTATACATTAGAAGAGACAACTAGCTAAAAAATAGTATGGGCAGAGTCGGTGTTTCTAATGAAACAGTAATGATAAAAGGGTAAATATGAAAAAAACTGACATTTTGGATGCTAGTCCTTCATCTTTTCACGTTGTATAATTTACCCTAACAATATACATCAGTGCTGGACAATAATATCTCTGCTCTAGGCTAGTGAAAATTATGACACTAACTAGTCCATACTCTAATGGGGTTTTTGGAATACTTTTGTATAAATCCAGTAGCCAAGCAAAGTATTCTACAGTACAGCTCGCAGGGATGTTAACAATTCACACATGCAAACTGCATTTAGTACACTCCTACAAACTACATGCAGCTGATTTTCTCATTAACTAGTGTCTTTTGTTCGAATTCACAATAACACATTCTTTCGTCCAGAGCTTCTTTTACTAATTTTTTGAAGTTTAACTAAGTTTATAGTAAAATAACTTGGAATAAATTGTCGATCGAACTGATTTGGAATACAAGCTAATTAAAATTATCTGGGCTGGTAGATTACTGTGATTGGCTACTGGATTTAAAGAGTTACTAGCTCGATGTCTATTAGACTATCTAAAAAGTTAGTGTTAAGCACTGAATGCATACCATATTTATTATTTATAGGTGTTGGAGATTAGTGAAGAAGTTACACTTGCTTCAACAATTCATCTTCCAGCAGCAAATGAAAATGGTAGTTATAACGTTATAAGTATCCATTATTATTATCATCATCATCATAACCATCATCATCACCATCATTATTATTATAAATGAATGTGCAAACTTGTACTGTCGTCTTGTAATAGAAGCTTTGCCAGCCATGACAGGAGGCACAACAATAGATTCTTTTCTCCTTGGGAACCTGAATTTTTTCCCACATAAATCAGATTAGACCAGATTCGATAGGACACATGAAAATGAAAGTTTAATTTATAAAATAAATGAATAAATGAATAAGATTTTTTCTGTAGCTGCATCATCCTTGCTAACTCTTTATGTTGTCATTTACGGCAGATCTCCCTGCAATGTGCTTATTGGCTGTGTCTCATGACGGACAGTGGTTATCATGTGTAGACAGTAGAAATGCTGTCAATGTTATCGACATCAACAATAATAAGGTGAGTATTAAAATTAGAATTTATTAATTAATTTCATGGCAGGGATTTCATTTAAATATCAAGTAGGCAATTTACTTAATAATAATAATGGGGTTCTTACATAGCCCATTTCAAATATCTCAATGCGCTTACCATTTTATGGCCAGTGAAAGACTTTACGGGTTGCGTATTAAGGCGTATGACAGCCTTGCAGCTTACAATCATGAGTGTGAAATGTTAGTAGATTAGTATTATGCCTGAGCCAAATTGGGATAAGCGGTTAAACCGGAAGACAATCCCCTACTCTTACACGAATAATTCAACAGGTTCTTTTATGTCCCCCATTTTACTGTAGGTTAGGAAGGGTTGGGAGACAGGGCCTACGGTTTTAAGTCCTTGTCCAAGAAGACTTGAACAGGGGTGGTGGAAGCTGAAAATCTTGGGGGGGCACTGCAAAAAATCACAACAATAACTTAATAAAAGTAATAAAAATCGAATATATGCATTTATATTTCATGTGAGCCAATATTTTGTGGGGGGCCAGGCCCCCCCCGGTTTCGCCGCCCCTGTTGAAGTCTAACCATTTGCAGATATAATTACAAAGGCAGCACCTTCTCCTCAGTTATTCTAGGAGCATTAAAAATAAAGACCTTCATTTGTACAAGGTACAAATGGGACATAATTGGCAAAAGTAGGTGGCTCAGAAAGTAGACTTCACCGGATTCTGGCTTCTAATGAAATCCCTGCATGATGTATAATAGTCTTGAGTATAAAAACTGATGGTTTTTTAACCTTTTTCCCCCAGATTCATTCAACACTACCCACTTTTAGCAGCTATGTTACAGCCATGGCGTTTCAACCAGAAACACAGTTTCTAGCAATTGTTTGTTCAGATAAACAGGTATAAGTCTTGGCTCTCTTATTTAATATAATATAATATAATTATATCTTATGATGAATATCGATTTATCATGCGAGTTAAAATGATGTTGTCTGTGCAAAAACCTTAATAGAGGTACTTGCATCATCAACACACTAGCAACACCACCATCATCATGTCCATAATCATCGTCATTGTCATTGCTATCATCACCACCACCATCATTGCTATCGCCACTACCATCATCATTGCTTTCATCCTCACCACCATCAATGCTTTCATCATCATCATTGTTATCATCACCACCACCACCATCATCATCACTATCATCACCATTATCATCATCATTCTTAGCTTCACCATCATCACCACCATCATCACCATCACCATCACCACCATCATCATCACCATCATCATCACTATCATCACCATTATCATCATTCTTACCTTCACCATCACCACCACCACAACTATCACCATCATCACCATCATCATCACCATCACCATCATCACTATCATCACCACCACCATCATCACCATCATCATCATCACCATCACCAACATCATATCATCACCACCACCATCATCACTATCATCACCACCACCATCACTATCATCACCACCATCATCACCATCATCATGTCCATAATCATCGTCATTGTCATTGCTATCATCACCACCACCATCATCACTATCATCACCACCATCATCACCACCATCATCATCATCATCACCATCATCACTATCATCACCATCACCACCACCACAACTATCACCATCATCATCATCACCACCACAATCATCACTACCACCATCATCACCATCATCATCACCACCATCATATCATCAACATCACCATCATCACTATCATCACCATCACCACCACCATCACCACTATCATCACCACCACTATCATCACCATTATCATCACCACCACCATCATCACTATCATCACCATCACTATCATCACCACCACCATCACTATCATCACCACCACCATCACCACCACCATCATCACTATCATCATTACCATCACCATCACTATCTTCACCACCACTGTCATTGGTATAATCACCATCATCATTGTCATCATCATTTCCATTATCACCATCATCGTTACCATTATCACCATCATCATTACAATCATATCTACTCATACTCGTTTCCATCTGACATGCTTAAACATTAATAATTGACTTAAGAATCTTTTTTTAATCTTTCCTGCAAGATTTTCATGTACAACACCAACACTAGCAAGCTAACAGACTGGTCCAAGCAAGCTGCAGCTCAAGGCCTCCCTAAAGAATGGGTCCAAAGACATCAAAAGATAGTCGGCATCACCTTTGATCCTTCATGTTCTGACCTCATGATCCTACAGGACCATGAGATATTTACTGTTATAGACATGAGAGAGGTTGGTATACCCTTGAGTTCAAGGGCACCAGTGGTTGCGCCGTGCGCAAGCGAAAGTGCAAACCAACGCAGGAAAGACAATATCTTGCGTTCTCTTACGCTCACGTCACGTCGCTTCTTTTCATAGCGAGAACACGAAGTTGCATCCGCTTGCGTCGCTAGTGAGCAGGGTTATAGCGAGGTCTCGATCATAGGGGGGCAATGTATTATTTTCCCGCCAATTCCACAGGAACCCAGCATGAATTAGTTGAATTTGTTGGGAAGGGGGCACGCTAGTGTTAGTGAGAACCTCTCATTCACGCACAACAATTCTATGTTCTTCTGTAGAAAGAAAATTTAGCTCCGTGGAACAAAGAAATTTTCAATGTTGATGAACAAAAGTTTTACCAAAAAATTGTGAAAACAAAACAAACCTTTGTAGGCAGGTTCGAACCGCCCCCCATTGCCAAACAAAAAAATGCAACGAGAATATATCAAAATAAGTTTTTTTTAACGTTGTGTTTTGGTTGTTTTCACAGCCTTTGCCCGAACCCGATGTAGCTATATTTGAGAAAATAGTTAAACCAGAGGAAAATAGAAAAAGGCCGTTCAAAGCCGATTTAGAAGACAAACATTGGAAAGCTAAGACTGCAAAACTAGATACAGTTGAAGAAAAAGGGAAGAAGAAGGGAAAAGAACAAAAGGAAAAGGAAAGACCCAAGGAAAAATCTGAAAGTAAAGAACTGAAATCTTTTAAGATTTGCAAGAAGTACAAGCCATTACTTTTTTTGAATTTCTGTCGAGATGGTGCGTTGGTCGTTGTGGAAAGGCCGTTGCTCAGTATGTTGGAGACCTTACCACCAACACTACAAAGAAAACGTTATGGAAAGACCTAAATAATAACTTTTGTACCATTTTAGCTTTGGGGAAAAAAATTATGTTTAGAAGCGTATCAACGTTTTTGATGACTCTTAAATGGCTTTCCTCATCAACCATTCAAAAACCAAGAAAGTGGACATCAACCAATCAAATTGCTTGAATTCGGAAGCCATTTGAGAGTTGCGGTGCTGTTCCTGTTCACATGAAAACAGCTTTTGAAAACTTCATCAAAAGAAATCTTGAAAGAAAAACGTATTTTCATAGAATGCAGACAGAGAAAATACTTGGAGGAGCTACACTTTACGTTATACAATCTTTCATAATATATCTACAATAAAAATAAACTCAAGAAAAATTAAAAGCTATCAACTTTTGTATGGTTCCAAAATTTTTCTTCTTAACTGATCTATTGAATGGGGCTTTTACTGCGACTCTGCGAAGCACTATTTCAGGTAACTTATTCATCCAACATGAATTTTGAACCGACTTGGTGACCTTGAAGTCCGAAGTGCCAAAACCTGTTTTCTTTCTCAAGATAGCTCAAAAAATTAAAATTTAGTTTTCTAAAACTAAGGCACAGTCCACACGTATCCGGAAATTTCTTGACCCGCCCTGATGCACGCTAGTGCCTAGTCCCTTTGACGTATAGTTTTTCTTATTGAGCATGCGCAAAATCGTGTTTGCGTCAGCGTATTCGAAAATTTTCACTCTGGAGACCGTTTTCGAAAATTTCCGGATACGGATACAAAAATTTCTGGACACGTGTGGACGCAATTCGTTTCCCCGAAAAAAAAATTTGCGGATACAAAAATTTCCGAATACGTGTGGACGGGGCCTAGTTGCCTACAAATTGGACAAGTTAATTACGATTTTCTAAGAGAAAAAATATATTTATCTGAAGTAAGCTCTTGTGACATTTTACTGGCCTCAACGTCACTCACAAAGATAATTTATTCATTCCAAATGAACTTTGAACCGACTTTGTGAGCTGGAAGTCAAAAGTACTAAAACGTGTTTTCTTTCTCAAAACAGTTCAAAAGGGGCACAGAAAATTAGACTTTAGATTTTTAAAACTAGTTGCCTATAATGTGGACAAGTAAATTACGTTTTTCTAAGAGAAAAAAATCTATTTATCTCTGAACTTTTGAAACATTTTACTGGCTTCAACGTCACTCACAGAGATAATTTATTCATCGCCAATGAGTTTTGAACGAATTTCGTGAGCTTGAAGTCAAAAGTACCAAAACGTGTGTTTTCTTTCTCAAGATAGTTCAAAAGGGGCACTGAAAATTAGAATATAGTTTTCTAAAATAAGGTGCCTATGAATTGGAGAAGTAAATTACGATTTTCCAAAGAAAAAAATCTAAAGTGACTTTTTGAAACATTTTACTGGCTTCAACGTCACTCACAGAGATAATTTATTCAACTTACATGAACTTTGTACCGACATTGACACCTTGAAGTCAAAAGTACTAAAACGTGTGTTTTCTTTCTCTAGAATGTTTTAAAAATGGTTCAGAAAATTAGAATTTAGTTTTCTAAAACTAGTTGCCTATAAATTGGACAAGTAAATTACGTTTTTCTAAGAGAAAAAAATCTATTTATCTCTGAACTTTTGAAACATTTTACTGGCTTCAACGTCACTCACAGAGATAATTTATTCATCGCCAATGAGTTTTGAACGAATTTCGTGAGCTTGAAGTCAAAAGTACCAAAACGTGTGTTTTCTTTCTCAAGATAGTTCAAAAGGGGCACTGAAAATTAGAATATAGTTTTCTAAAATAAGGTGCCTATGAATTGGAGAAGTAAATTACGATTTTCCAAAGACAAAAATCTAAAGTGACCTTTTGAAACATTTTACTGGCTTCAACGTCACTCACAGAGATAATTTATTCAACTTACATGAACTTTGTACCGACATTGACACCTTGAAGTCAAAAGTACTAAAACGTGTGTTTTCTTTCTCTAGAATGTTTTTAAAATGGTTCAGAAAATTAGAATTTAGTTTTCTAAAACTAGTTGCCTATAAATTGGACAAGTAAATTACGTTTTTCTAAGAGAAAAAAATCTATTTATCTGAAGTAAGCTCTTGTGACATTTTACTGGGCTCAACGTCACTCACAGAGATAATTTATTCATTTGCAATGAACTTTGTACCGACTTTGTCAGCTTGAAGTCAAAAGTACCAAGAGGTGTGTTTTCTTTCTCAAGATAGTTCAAAAGGGGTTCAGAAAATTAGAATATAGTTTTCTAAAATAAGGTGCATCTGAATTGGAGAAGTATATTACGATTTTGTAAGAGAAAAAAATCTATTTATCTCTGAACTTTTGAAACATTTTGCTGGCTTCAATGTCACTCACAGAGATAATTTATTCATTTTACATAAACTTTGTAACGACTTTGTCAGCTTGAAGTCAAAAGTTTCAAAAGGTGTGTTTTCTTTCTCAAGATAGTTCGAAAATGGCACAGAAAATTACAATTTAGTTTCCTAAAACTAGTTGCCTATGAATTGGAGAAGTAAATGACGATTTACTAAGAGAAAAAAATCTATTTATCTGAAGTGAGCTCTTGTGACATTTTACTGGCTTCAACGTCACTCAACGAGATAATTTATTCATCGCCAATGAGTTTTGAACGAACTTCGTGAGCTTGAGGTCAAAAGTACCAAAACGTGTGTTTCTTTTTCTAGATAGTTCAAAAATGGCTCAGAAAATTAGAATATAGTCTTCTAAAATAAGGTGCCTCTGAATTGGAGAAGTATATTACGAATTTGTAAGAGAAAAAAATCCATTTATCTCTGAACTTTTGAAACATTTTGTCACTCACAGAGATAATGTCTTCATTCCCAATGAACTTTGAACTTCTTTGTGAGCTTGAAGTCAAAAGTACCAAAAGGTGTGTTTTCTTTCTCAAGATAGTTCAAAAGGGGCGCAGAAAATTAGAATTTACGTTTCTAAAACTAGTTGCCTATGAATTGAAGAAGTAAATTACGTTTTTCTAAGAGAAAAAATCTATTTATCTCTGAATTTTTGCAACATTTTACTGGCTTCAACGTCACTCACTTAGATAATTTATTCATCGCGAACGAGTTTTGAACGAACTTCGTGAGCTTGAGGTCAAAAGTACCAAAACGTGTGTTTTCTTTTTCTAGAATGTTCAAAAACGGCTCAGAAAATTAGAATATAGTTTTCTAAAATAAGGTGCCTATGAATTGGAGAAGTAAATTACGTTTTTCTAAGAGGAAAAAATCTATTTATCTCTGAACTTTTGAAACATTTTACTGGCTTCAACGTCACTCACAGAGATAATTTATTCATCGCCAATGAGTTTTGAACCAACTTGGTGAGCTTCAAGTCAAAGTACCAAAATGTGTGTTTTCTTTCTCAAAATAGTTCAAAAACGGATTAGAAAATTAGAAATTAGTTTTCCAAAACTAGTTGCATATGAATTGGAGAAGTAAATTACGATTTTCTAAGATAAAAAAATCTATTTATTTCTTGAACTTTTGAAACATTTTACTGGCTTCAACGTCACTCAAAGAGATAATTTATTCATCGCGAATGAGTTTTGAGCGAACTTTGTGAGCAGGAAGTCAAAAGTACTAAAACGTGTGTTTTCTTTCTCAAGATAGTTTAAAAGCGGCACAGAAAATCAGAATTTACGTTTCTAAGACTAGTTGCCCATAAATTGAAGAAGTAAATTACGTTTTTCTAAGAGAAAAAAATCTATTTATCTCTGAATTTTTAAAACATTTTACTGGCTTAGACGTCACTCACAGAGATAATTTATTCATCTCGCATGAACTTTGTACCGACTTTGTCAGCTTGACGTCATAAGTGCCAAAAGGTGTATTTTCTTTCTCAAGATAGTTTAAAAATGGCACAGAAAATTATAATTTAGTTTCCTAAAACTAGTTGCCCATAAATTGGACAAGCAAATTACGTTTTTCTAAGAGAAAAAATCTATTTATCTCCGAACTTTTGAAACATTTTGCTGGCTTCAACGTCACTCACAGAGATAATTTATTCATTTTACATGAACTTTGTATCGACTTCGTCAGCTTGAGGTCAAAAGTCCCAAAAGGTGTGTTTTCTTTCTCAAGTTAGTTCGAAAATGGCTCAGAAATTTAGAATTTAGCTTCCTAAAACTAGTTGCCTATAAATTGGACAAGTAAATCACGTTTTTCAAAGAGAAAAAAATCTATTTATCTGGAAGAGAGCTTTTGAAACATTTTACTGGCTTCAACGTCACTCACAGAGATAATTTATTCATCGCGAATGAGTTTTGAACGAACTTCGTGAGCTTGAAGTCAAAAGTACCAAAACGTGTGTTATCTTTCCCATGGTAGTTCAAAAACGGAGAGTTTTAGCGTTTTTTAAGCTAAGAACATGCAAAAAGCCATCGTTACCTCACTCCCCCCCTTCTCGTTACGGGCCTGGAAATGATAAATCTTGAAAAAACACGAACAAAGTGCCATTTGTACTGCGAGATTTTACAGAACTAGAATAGCTAAATTGTTCACACTACGTAAATAATATCAAGATAATGATTTTAATTTTAAATTATAATGACTATATATATATATATTACATATATAATTACATATATAATTATTTACCGCTGTACATAATATGAATAAACTTGAGCCCGTCAGAAACCGCGCGCGCTGTGCTGTTGTGCCTTAGCTTACAGTGGATGATTGCTTGAAAAAATTGAAACAAATATCAATAGATATTTATAGATATTTATAGATTTACGCACAGCGCGCGCGGTATCTGACGGGCTCAAGTTTATTCATATTATGTACAGCGGTAAAAAATATATAATAAGATGGCGGAGCGACAAGACAATTTCGTAAACAATGAAAGATAAGTGGCCCCCCTCTGCCCCCTGTGCGTTACTTCTAAAATAACTGTTATTAATCTCGCGTTCTGATTGGTTGGGAGCGCGTGCTTTATGAGAGCACACAGCACACGCGCGCACTTTCAGTTGCGTTATTCCTATCTAAAAAACGGTTTTTGCAATTTGTATTTTATAGAAGAAATGAAAAACTTACTTGTTGTGCTGTGTGCAGTTATAAAGCACTTGGAGATTGCCAGAACACTCGAGAAGTGTCGAGAATACGCGTCGTGCTTCTCCTAACACGTTTCTCGTGTTCTGCCAACCCCGCGTGCTTTACTGCACACAGTACACGCGCGCATTTTCTATTTCTTCAGTAATAGAATGGATTTTTTTGGTAAAAAATTTCCAAGTTCAGCACTGATCAAATATCGATCAAACAATCTCTGCTTAACTTTACACTAAGGATTTTATTTTTTGCTATAACAGAGATACAAGATCGTAATAAATTAAATTCTAACGGCGTATTTTTAAGTATTTTGATTACCTTTCGAACCAGTTATGATAGATTATAAAGACACAGTAATTTCGTCCAACTTAGCAAGTGATCCACTGTGTTCGTTAACGTAACAGTACAAGGGACCAAGACGTTTGCCAAGCACACAATCAATGACGTAGCCCTATAGGAAATATTAGAAACCTTTATCAAAAGATAGTAATATAATGATAATAACTTTATTATTTATAAAGCGCCTTTCCTTCCGGGGGGGGGGGGGGGTACTCCCATATATGAACTATACGGGGATGATCCGCTGAACAGGGTATGGTTTTTCGAGCTTCTTGTCATAAACAGGGTATGCAATTTCACTCAAGGTCCAAGTTCTTCCTGAGTTTCCTGTCATATTCAGGGTTTCTACTTTCGTATTGACTGAAACTGGTTACCATGGTCGTAAAAAAACGATACGTGAGATGACATGATAATTGAAACAGGAACTCAGTGCAATTAATTATATCTTTTGTCATAAACAGGGTCTACAAATACGATTTTTTTTTGGTCATAAACAGGGTACCCCTTTCAGAATCCCAGCGGAACACCCCTACCCAAATTCTGGCGGAGTACCCCCCCCCCCCCCCCCCCCCCCCGGGCTTTCCTTGTGCTCAAAGCGCTGTTTACAAGTACGATCAAAAAACTAATAGACAACTATTTAATCAAAAAACTAAATTCTAAAAAGATCTATACTTAAAATAAGCTAACCTAAAAAGATATGTCTTGAGTTGCTTTTTAAAATCATTAATAGATTGACTGTTTCTAACATTAATGGGAAGTGAATTTAATAATACAAGGAATTGAAATATGGCGACCAATTTTAATAGACCGTTTTCTCAAGGTTTCGTGCGCATCCAACTTGACGGTCGACAAAATTTGAAAAACGCAAATTCCGTAAAATTGAAAAGCCAGTTTTACATTCAAAGAGGAGAAAAATCGATTTTATGAATTCTTATCGAAAAATCACATAGAAATATTTATGATAATTCTCATTATAAAGCTCCTGTTCTGGTATCGTGGCCCGTCAAGTAACTTAAATTTTTCATAGTGGGATCATGGAGTTGTTTCCGTGCTTGCAGCGTCGCTAGTAGAACCAGAGTTAAGGGTTGAGTCGCGGGTTTGATTTCGATGGACGCCACACGTGAGTAGAGTTTGTTTGATGCGTTGTTCTCTTCCTTGCCACGAGGCCGTTTTTCTCCAGTTTTTTACCTCCGCAAGACCAACATGTCAGTTGAGATTTGGTTTACAAGAGCAACGCAAACGTAGATGTAAATGCAAGCACAATAGTACAAGAAAATGAAAAAGTTTTCGTGTACTGTTGAAGAAATAGAAAACGCGCGCGCGTGCTGTGTGCAGTTATAACTGAAGCACGCGGGGGTTGGCAGAACACGAAAGAAGTGTTAGGAGAAGCACGACTCGTAGCGGAGTACTTCTCGACACTTCTCGAGTGTTCTGCCAATCCCCAAGTGCTTTATAATTCCACACAGCACAGCAAGCAAGCTTTTTATTTCTTTTATGCAAAGTGCGCATGCGTGCTGTATGCTCTCATAAAGCACGCGCTCACAACCAATCAGAATGCGAGATTTATAAACAGTCATTTTATAATTCCATTTTTTGCATTTGTGTTTGCGTTCTAAACTGCTTTTGATGCAAACAATCACTATTATGCTTGTGTATCTTAATTTGTCCGCATTTGCGTTGCTCCTGTAAACCAGGCCTAAATGTAGTGGTAGTGAGTGTGTAGTGTAGAGTGTCCAAAAATAGTTGAATACAGCTATTTGTTGGTAAAGGTTTTGTTGCATGTTGCATGTTGCATGTTGCATGTTGCACGTTGCATGTTGCATACCAAGCCCAAACAGCATGTGAATATAATCAGCGAAAGGTCATTTATTCTGCACGTGTTTTCGGCATATTTTCTTCTGTGCTGAGATTATTCACGGATAAATGTATTGCATTTCAAGCTTAGTAAGCGACATGCAACAAGACCTTCACCAACGTTTTCGAAATAGCTGTATTTGAAGTACAAACGGATTACCTGGTCGCTGTTCTGGTAAGATACTGGTAGTAGCTGTTCGATAGTACCTTGAAGAAGCTGATACAAAAATACAAGTATATTAAGCTTTTTAAAAATCAATCTTGAATAGACCTCTTCGGCTAGGGCGTAATGTTTTCCCAGTTCAGACCACATGTCATTCTCTTGAGAATAAGATTCCTCTTTCAATATGCCTGAGCCGAGGGGTTTTATTCGTGAAGGGCGTATTCCATGCATACCGCTGTTTTTGAATACCACAGACTCATTTGCACAGGCTTAAGGTGCGATAAGTCGAGCAATTTTCTCTGCAACTTGTCTCGCAACGGCGTTGCGACACAAGTTGCATGGGGATTTGCAGCGTGTAAACTACAGCACAATCAGAAAAATGTTGCGAGACAAGTTGCAGCAATCGTTGCAGAAAGTAGAATTCGTTTCTACTTTTGGCAACGATTGCGTCTCCGTTTCACCGTGTAAACACTCGGGCAACTTGTGTCGCAACGCTCTTGCGAGACAAGTTGCAGAGAAAATTGCTCCGTGTCATCGCGCCTTTAACCTCGTTTATAAGTCATTATAGAACATTGGTATTGTTCAAGCTGCTTTTCTTTACATTACAGTTGATTTGCTCTTAAGCGAGGCTAAGCCTGTGCAGATGAGTCTTCAGTCAAAAAAAACACAGCGGTATTAACGGAATGACAAAAGGGACTATAGAGGCTTTGCACCATCACGTGACGGCAGCCATGTTAGATGGCAGAAACAATACAGTCGTTTTATATGAGAAAGAATTCTATTCCCAAGAGCAAAGGGATTTCATTGTTCTGCTATTCTAACCACAGGCAGCCCAAGCTGTATTATGGGCGCCGTCACGTGATGGTGCAAATCCTCTATAGACCTTTTTCTCAAGGCTGCGTGCGCATCCAACTTGACGGGCCACAAAACTGAAAAAACGCAAATTCAGCAAAATTGAGAAGACAGCTTATAAATTTATATTTTAAGACGAAAATAATTGATTTTATGAATTCTTATTGAAAAAAATCATAGCAATGCATGATAATACTCGTGTTCTGGTATCGTGACCCGTCAAGTTCCTTAAATTTGGATGCGCACGCAACCTTGAGAAAACGGTTGAAAGATTTCTCATAAACGAAACTCAAGGGCTTGAATTACCTTAATGACGACCTGGCCCTCTTTCCACGAGTCACATTTTATCGAGACGTCAAGATTAGTCTTGGTTTGAGGTTCAAGTACGTCAGCCTTGCAGAACGGGCAATAGTACGGTAAACTGAGTAAAATAGCGAAAACAAACAAACCTTCAAGTTTTATCGATAACCTAAAACAACCTCTGGGCTGATCTACGTCAAGGCATGGCTAACTCACAGATAGAACTCTAAAACAACCTCTGGGCTGATCTAAGTCAGGGCATGGCTAACTCACAGATTGAACCCTGAAACAACCTCTGATCATGTAAAGATAAGATATTTACCCGTTTCTTTCCACGAGATCCTGAGAGCCGCATGTCGCGCACTCGAGCCAAAAGCAAGCTGACTCTTCATCAACACCACATACAGCACCTGAAAAAAATAAACATTTAGTGCGAGCCCTGTAAACCTTACTACAGTAGAACCTGTATTAAGCGACCAACCTCTATTTACCGACCAGCCTCTGTTCAGCGAGCTAGCTCTTCTTAAGCGACCAACCTCTATTTAGTGGCTTCTTGACAAATTCCCCACGGGCGGTCGCTCAATAGAGATGCCACTGGGTAAAACATTCAACTTGAGAAATACAGTCAATTCAAAAAATGTTGTCGTCGACCAACTCAAGCCTACGTGACTGGACCGAAAGGAACTCTGAGTGGCAATCATTGAAGCCGATTTGGTAGGCGAGCAGGAAGTGTTGAAGGAGACGTTTTTTTAATGCCTTCATATTTTCGGAATCGTGAACTGAATCATAACTACTTTGTTTTTCTTTCCCTAAACCCGAAGACATGAGTTTGATGGATTGTTTCTCGCCATTATTATATTTACTACTAGCGGAAACAATTAATTCAGAACGAATATTTAACCGCTTCAGTGATTTTTACCCATATTCCTTTCGGTCCAGTCGCGTAGGCTTGAGCCGGTCGACGACAACGTTTTTTGAATTGACTGTATATACCATAATAAGAGACCATGAATGGTGTCTCATGATACCTCTGACTTCGTCTACACTTAGCGTCCATAAAACCCTCCGTTTTTATTTCACCGAAAACGCATCGAAAGCTTCGCGCCCCCACTAGCGTTTTCATAGCGTTTTCGCCCGTGCACACTCAAACGATCAAAAACGCAGATACGATTGGAAATGAGGCAATATCATCATCTGCGCATGTGAAAAACAGACGTGCCAGTGTAAATGACGTCAGTGTTTACTAAAGCCTCCTTTTTTGCTGTCCATACTAATACGATAGACCTTCATTTTGAAATGTCTCCACTCTGGAGAGCGTTTTCAAATGTATGCCTTTACGATAGTTTAATAGTTGACGCAAAGCCAAAACGCATCAGTCGATCTGAAATAGTGACGTTGAAATGATGTAGAAATGACGTCACTGCAAAACTGGTGTGTCGTGAAGCCTTGAAAAAATTACCAGCCATTGCAATCAAAATATAAAACTCCTTAATAAGCCTGAAGCGAGATGACGTTTTACCCCCGTCTCTAGACCATAATCCTTTTCACATTGCTTTTGTTCTTTAATTATGACTATTGTTCCTGTATTCTCTAAGGAATCAAAAATTTTAATATGAAAGAATGTTAAAAACTATTATGGTATAGAGTCGGGGGTAAAACGTCATCTCGCTTCAGGCTTATTATTATTGCATTAGTGTTATCAAGCGCTTATTAGCAATGTTATTTTTTCTTTATTAGCTTGCAAATCTATAATTTCGAGAGGAAAAATAACACGCAGTTTTGACAATTTCTCGATTCGAATTGAATAAGAGCAAGTAAAAAAAATTACAATGATCTTACCTTGAACTTTACATAGAGACCCCGGTGTCGTAGTCGATGAGAGAGGAGTTATAAACTCTCTTGTCCTGAGAGCGATTAACTCTGTGTAGATGTTTAATGGCATGACTTGTACGTCACCCTATGATGTAAAATAACACGTAAGAGTCGTCATGGAAATTGGGAAGACTATATAGATTCACTGAGTAACTTGTGTGGCAACGAAATCAGGAGATCTGAGATTTCTATCAATTGGATTTATAAACCTTGGTTTATGAAATTCTAATTGGAATTTCAGTGAATGTAGAGCCACTGTCTGTGGAAAGCCACTAAAATCCCATTTGTATTTTTCCATTTCAGACCACGTGTCATTCCCTAGAGCATCATTTCTTTGTTTAACGGTTGCGCATGAGAAGACACATGAATATGGGTACGACTCAAGCCAAGAATCTTATTCTCAAAAGAATGACACTTGGTCTGAAATGGGAAAATATTACGCCCAAGGAAAAGACATCTATTCAAAAAAATGTAAAGCTAAATTTTTACTGCGATAACGCGGGGAGTGGTTGCTCAATTCTCCCTAGCCAGGGGTTCATGTATAAAGCGCTTGGAGGTGCGCCCTTTACCTCATCAGACTATCAGTGCGCATGCTCCTTATTACGGGAATTCAAAGCTAATGCTACACAGAACAGAGAGAAGTCGAAACAGACGTGGAGATCTTGAGAATTGACACGCGAATTAAACCTCTGAAGGTCGCGCACTAACAAACTGAGCTACGCCTGCCGTTGTCCCCGCTACTTGGTGTGCTTACCATTTAAACCAATCCATCCGGTTGGAAATTCATTCGCTAATGAAAGAAAAGAGCGGGAAACTTTGACATTTCGAAAAATGGAACACGCGTCTACCGGAAGTACCGAAAAGAGCGGGAAAAGAGAATTACCTCAATCGGAAGACCGAGTTTTCCGGAACTTTCCGATCGGAATTATGCATACCACTTATTTTCCAACCGGAATTTCCGGGTTTTTTTTCCAGTTTTCTCCCCGCGACTTCCCCTCCCTCTATAGTGTCTTTGCCTAAAGGCACATTATTCTAAAGATAACTCACCTCGTCAGTCTCAGCCTGACTGGGATCAGTCATGCCTCTTTTGATCGTTGTATAAGAATCTGCGTGAATAACTTGCGCATCTGCTTTATTATTTAAAAAAAGGACGCAATTACTCTTTATAAACTTAAATTATCTTGCGCAACTAATTTTTACAGAACACGAAACTCAAGAGACTCAGCAAAAACAAGAGAGAATAAATAAGAGAGGGAAACTCCTTAATAACGCGCGCGCCATGTAAATTCCCGGTTGGGCTATTTTTAGTAACCGGATGCTGTTTAAAGTTTGTCTTACCCTACTCCCGTGCGTCTTCAACCTGCGCACGTGCGCTCTTTCCGTTTATTGTTTTGATCACTCAGTAAAAACGAAACCAATACCTTTTCCAGTGTACGCCACGTCTTCTATATACAATACACTCCCAGCTTCACTCACAGCCTTCAGTACAGATTCCGACAGCACATTCGATGGACGCACTTCCAAATTCACATACCGCGGTAAAGATTCATCAGAATCTCTATCTTGGGATTCCTGTGGTTGGCGATGCAGCGATACGTCAGTCACTAAAACCTTCCCAGTCCAGCTCGGATAATTTGTGTTGGGTCTTGTGGAAGTGAGGTTGGGCCGAGAACAGATTATTCGGCACCAGACGGCGCATCTCTTGGAGGTTTCTTCATTGTGGATAAACATTGCTCTTATATTCGATAACATTGGTGGGGCGTAGAGAGAGGATAGATCTAGAGAAAATACAACATCAAAGACATTAGAGACCTTTAGTACGACCTACGCGGTGGAAATCTGGGGGGGGGGGGGGGGCATGTAAAAAAATTCAGCTTATAGAGGGGGGCCAAATGTAGAAGAATCAATATCGAAAGGGGAGCCATTTAGGTATAGACCATGAGGGGGGCAGCAGATGTCAACAGCAATATAGAGGGGGGGCTAGTTTTTCTTGTATGGGCTCTTGCTGAAATTCCACCGCCCCCCCCCCCCCCCCTTCCTGATAAAAAATGAACGGTCCCTAATGGCTTATCGTTCACGACTTTCATCGTTCGAAATGACATAGCTCAACGCCACTTACCTTGACGTCCATCGTCAGGTAGTGACGTAACTTGACTAGAATCTTGCACAGTCAGCACATAGCAGTAGTTTGGTGGACTTGTTAACGTAGATGACTCACTGATACTCTCCTAAAAGAAGATTTAATATTCATTTATCATAAAATATAGAGCTTAGGAGTAATGGACGCTAAGTCTGCTAAGCAAGAGGTCCATAGTTTGATCCTCAGTGACCTCACACACTTGTTTTAAGGAGCAAGTGTGGCTTGGTTGGTTAGTGTGCTGCCTTCTAAGCAAGAGGTCCATAGATTGATCCTCAATGACCTCACACACTTGTTTTAAGGAGCAAGTGTGGCTTGGTTGGTTAGTGTGCTGCCTGCTAAGCAAGAGGTCCATAGTTTGATCCTCAGTGACCTCACACACTTGTTTTAAGAAGCAAGAGTAGCTTGGTTGGTTAGTGTGCTGCCTGCTAAGCAAGAGGTCCATAGTTTGATCCTCAGTGACCTCACACGCTTGTTTTAAGGAGCAAGAGTGGCTTGGTTGGTTAGTGTGCTGCCTGCTAAGCAAGAGGTCCATAGTTTGATTCTCAGTGACCTCACACACTTGTTTTAAGAAGCAAGTGTGGCTTGGTTGGTTAGTGTGCTGCCTGCTAAGCAAGAGGTCCATAGTTTGATCCTCAGTGACCTCACACGCTTGTTTTAAGGAAGCAAGAGTGGCTTGGTTGGTTAGTGTGCTGCCTGCTAAGCAAGAGGTCCATAGTTTGATCCTCAGTGACCTCACACGCTTGTTTTAAGGAGCAAATGTGGCTTGGTTGTTTAGTGTGCTGCCTATTATATCTGTAACACGTACATCAGGGCTCAGAATCTGACTACTCTTAACTTCCTGCGATGGCTTACGATCCTCAGATGTCCAGAGGGAATCTACGACATTAAACAGCCCTGGTGATCTAAAAAGAGAATTTGAAAAAAAATACTCATGAAATTAGGAGGTCAGAGAGTAACGCAGCTAAGTTTTCTTTCCAACCCCCCCCCCCCCCCCCCCTCCCCCTTTTGCTCTGGCCTTCGTCTCTCTGGATCTATATCCATCGTTCCGCCACTGGAACAATAGATCTGAATCATTCCCAATTCTAATTCATCGATCCGTGGGACAATGGCCAGTATGGATATACTACTATAATATACCAGGAAAAACATACCGTACATTATTTCGGTTACCTTGTTCTGTTGGTGCGCTGCGTGATTCTCAAGTCTTCAAAAACGTAAACTTTGCCAATGCCTTTCCTGATGCAGGAAATCCTAAAAACAAGAAATGGACACTGAAATGGCTTCCCATATGGATGGTTATCGTATGAGTGGAAAACATACGGTACTGACTTACAGCACGTACACGGCACGACATGCTGTAACATTGAAATGGCTTCACATAAGAATGGTAATCGTATGAGTAAGAAACATACGGTACTGACTTACAGTACGTACACGGTACATGCCATAACATTGAAATGGATTCCCGTAAGAATGGTTATCGTATGTGTGGGAAACATACGGTACTGACTTACAGCACGTTCACGGTACGGCATGCCGTAACAATGGAATGACTTCCTATAAGAATGGTTATCGTATGAGTGAGAAACATACGATACTGACTTACAGCGCGTACACGGCACGACATGCCGTAACATTGAAATGGCTTCCCATAAGAATGGGTATCGTATGAGTGGGAAACATACGGTACTGACTTACATCGCGTACACGGTCCGACATGCCGTAACATTAAAATGGCTTCCCATAAGAATGGTTATCGTATGAGTAGGAAACATACGGTACTGACTTACAGCGCGTACACGGTACGACATGCCGTAAGATTGAAATGGCTTCCCATTGTCTTCCAGTATATTTCACACGGCTACGCAAGGCTACGACTTTGCCGTATCGTTTCCCACTTACATGAAAACCGATCTGTATGAAGATACGATTTGAAATCAAGTTATAAGAAAGAGGAATGCCTACCAATATTGACGGACTGCGTATTCCTCTGGGATTTGTATTTCACATATGTTTTTACTCGAGTCCTGGACTAACATCACCCACCTGTAACATGAGGTAGAACTTATGGATCTTTTAATAATAATCTAATAATGATAATAACAAGAAGAAGAAGAAGAAGAAGAAGAAGAAGAAGAAGAAGAAGAAGAAGAAGAAGAAGAAGAAGAAGAAGAAGAAGAAGAAGAAGAAGAAGAAGAAGAAGAAGAAGGAGAAGTATCTAGTAGAAGTATCGAACTAACAGTATCACCATTATCATCATCATCCCCATCATCGTCATCATCGACATCATCAACATTTATCTACATTATCACCTGGCTTCCTCTTTATCTTCAGCACTTCTTGCTCTTGTAACTAAAGTCTTGGACAAGAAGATATCCCCAGGACTGTAAAAGAAAGACCTAACAGTTAAACAATGCTTTCAAATTCACCGGCAAGAACTTTTTACATTGGTTTGTGCTTGAGACGCAATCATCTAAGATTGAATGTCGTCATTGCATACAAACATTGAACCTCTTTTCTTCTTTCTTTCTCTTTCTCGTTGCTGTTGTTGTTGTTGCTCTTGTCATCATCATCATCATCATCACATCATCATCACCATTATGACCAACATCATCAACATCATCATCACCATCATCATCACCACCATCATCACCATCACCATCATCACCATCACCATCAATATCATCATTACCATAATCATTATCATTATCATCATCATCATTACCATCAACATCATCATCATTACCAACATCATCACCATCACCATCATCACCATCACCATCATCATCATCACCATCATCATCAACTTCATCATCACCATCATCAACATCATCATCACCATCAACATCATCATCATCATCACCATCATCATCATTATTACCATTAACATCATCATCACCATCAATGTCATCATCATCATTACCATCATCATCACCATCATCATCATTATTACCATCAACATCATCATCACGATCAATATCATCATCATCATCATCATAATCATCATCAACATCATCACAATCATCATTACCATCATCATCATCACCACCATCATTACCATCATCATCATCACCACCATCATTAGCATCATCATCATCATCATCATCATCATTACCATCATCATCATTATTACCATCATCATCATCATTACCATCAACATCATCATCACCATCAACATCATCATCACCATCATCATCATCATCATCATCATCATCATCACCATCATCATCATTATCATCATCATCATCACCATCATCATCATCATCATCATTATTACCATCATTATCATTATTATCATCATCATCATCATCATCATCATCATCATCACCATCAACATCATCATCATCATTATTACCATCATTATCATTATTACCATCATCATCATCATCACCATCATCATCATTACCATCATCATCACCATCATCATCATCATCATTACCATCATCATCAACTTCATCATCATCATCACCATCATCACCATCATCATCATCATCATCACCATCATCATCAACTTCATCATCATTACCATCATCATCACCATCACCATCATCATCATCACCATCATCATCATCATTACCATCAGCATCATCACCATCATCACCATCATCAACATCATCACCATTATATTACTAGTCGTTGCAATATGCAAGTGGAATGCCATACAATGATATAAAGGATGTTACAAATGTTAATAAGATATACGTTACATACAACAAAATATAAAAACCGTCTAGATATAAGTAACAAGGACGAACGTAGGGCATTGTATATGAATATGCTCCTGTAGATGTTTTGAGGTATTAAGGTGTAACAGGGTCCCCTATACCCCCTCGCAAAATGCATTCACGTAAATTTATTTGGCCAATTTCGGCCTCACGTAAAATTCTGAAATCGCATCCCCATTCACGCAAAAATCGAAGTGATCACATATCACATAAAGTAGTTTCATGTTACGTTTAGCGACAATTTCAAGGTATCGCAGTCAAAAATTGCATTAGAGCAGTTTGTTTCATTAAAAATACACTATAGTAGTTTCATGTTTAATGTTGTTTTTGTTTTATCAAACATTCGACCTTGTGACTAAAGTAGACTAACGACTCTACGATGAGCCTGAATGAAATCAAATCACAGCAGAAAATTCTAATCAATAGTCGAATTTTGCATATTTTGTTAACGATTAGAAAGCGTACAACGAAAATCATTTCTTTATTCCTTCACACATTTACATCTGGTACGGTTAGGTATTTCAAGCATCGATCTCCTAACGGTTAGGTATTTCAAGCAACGATCTCCTAACCGTTAGGTATTTCACGTAACGATCTCCTAACGGTTAGGTATTTCAAGTAACGATCTCCTAATCGTTAGGTATTTCAAGTAACGATCTCCTAACGATTAGGTATTTCACGTAACAATCTCCTAACGGTTAGGTATTTCAAGTAACGATCTCCTAACGGTTAGGTATTTCAAGTAACGATCTCCTAACGGTTAGGTATTTCACGTAACGATCTCCTAATCGTTAGGTATTTCAAGTAACGATCTCCTAACGATTAGGTATTTCACGTAACAATCTCCTAACGGTTAGGTATTTCAAGTAACGATCTCCTAACGGTTAGGTATTTCAAGTAACGATCTCCTAACCGTTAGGTATTTCAAGTAACGATCTCCTAACGATTAGCTATTTCACGTAACGATCTCCTAACGGTTAGGTATTTCATGTAGCGATCTCCTAACGGTTAGGTATTTCAAGTAACGATCTCCTAACGGTTAGGTATTTCAAGTAACGATCTCCTAACCGTTAGGTATTTCAATGTAAGATCTCCTAACGGTTAGGTATTTCACGTAACGATCTCCTAACGGTTAGGTATTTCAAGTAACGATCTCCTAACGGTTAGGTATTTCACGTAACGATCTCCTAACCGTTAGGTATTTCAAGTAACGATCTCCTAACCGTTAGGTATTTCACGTAACGATCTCCTAACGGTTAGGTACTTCAAGTAACGATCTACTAACGGTTAGGTATTTCAAGCATCGATCTCCTAACGGTTAGGTATTTCACGCAACGATCTCCTAACGGTTAGGTATTTCAAGTAACGATCTCCTAACGGTTAGGTATTTCAAGGTACGATCTCCTAACCGTTAGGTATTTCAAGTATCGATCTCCTAACCGTTAGGTATTTCAAGTATCGATCTCCTAACCGTTAGGTATTTCAAGTATCGATCTCCTAACCGTTAGGTATTTCAAGTATCGATCTCCTAACCGTTAGGTATTTCAAGGTACGATCTCCTAACCGTTAGGTATTTCAAGGTACGATCTCCTAACCGTTAGGTATTTCAAGTAACGATCTCCTAACGGTTAGCTATTTCACGTAACAATCTCCTAACGGTTAGGTATTTCAAGGTACGATCTCCTAACGGTTAGGTATTTCACGTAACGATCTCCTAACGGTTAGGTATTTCAGGTATCGATCTCCTAACGGTTAGGTATTTCAAGTAACGATCTCCTAACGGTTAGGTATTTCAAGTAACGATCTCCTAACGGTTAGGTATTTCAAGTAACGATCTCCTAACGGTTAGGTATTTCATGTAGCGATCTCCTAACGGTTAGGTATTTCACGTAACGATCTCCTAACCGTTAGGTATTTCACGTAACGATCTCCTAACGATTAGGTATTTCAAGTAACGATCTCCTAACGGTTAGGTATTTCAAGTAACGATCTCCTAACGGTTAGGTATTTCACGTAACGATCTCCTAACCGTTAGGTATTTCAAGTAACGATCTCCTAACGATTAGGTATTTCAAGTAACGATCTCCTAATCGTTAGGTATTTCACGTAACGATCTCCTAACGATTAGGTATTTCAAGTAACGATCTACTAACGGTTAGGTATTTCAAGTAACGATCTCCTAACGGTTAGGTATTTCAAGTAACGATCTCCTAACGGTTAGGTATTTCAAGTAACGATCTCCTAACGATTAGCTATTTCACGTAACGATCTCCTAACGGTTAGGTATTTCATGTAGCGATCTCCTAACGGTTAGGTATTTCAAGTAACGATCTCCTAACGGTTAGGTATTTCAAGTAACGATCTCCTAACCGTTAGGTATTTCAAGGTACGATCTCCTAACGGTTAGGTATTTCAAGTAACGATCTCCTAACGGTTAGGTATTTCAAGTAACGATCTCCTAACGGTTAGGTATTTCAAGTAACGATCTCCTAACGGTTAGGTATTTTAGTCAGGTGGCTAAGTGCAAAATTTTGGTCAGACCTCCACTGAACATATATACCGCATACACAAAATCGAGCAAATCGAGATTTTTTATGGCATACAGCACACATACATCCCAACTGTAAAGATTAGTGTTGCTCGCAGCAATTATTCGTGGTAACCATAGGAACCTCTATCTTACCTGTCAAACGCCTTCTCCCTCGCAACCTTGACTCTCCTTCTATAAACCCTCTGTACCACAGCCTCAAAAGAAACACTTCCCCCACTACACCCCCCTTGGGCTTCTATTGCTCTTGCTATTGACAGTAACTTTTTGGTCTTTTTGGCTTGGCTTGCCTCGTCGGTTGCCATGGATTCTGTACTGTTTGGGGTATCGTGTTTATTTGATTGAGACTCTCCAAATAGGAGTCTTGTGGGCTGAAATGACTGTAGTGAGATGATGTAATTATTAGTTAAAAACAACTTTAAACGATAATAATCAGGGAAATAGTGGGAAGAAAAGGAAGGAAAGACGCCAAGGAAGGGAGAAAGGAAAGAAGCAAGGAAGCAAGGAAGCAAGGAAGCAAGGAAGCAAGGAAGCAAGGAAGCAAGGAAGCAAGGAAGCAAGGAAGCAAGGAAGCAAGGAAGCAAGGAAGCAAGGAAGCAAGGAAGCAAGGAAGCAAGGAAGCAAGGAAGCAAGAAGATTTACCACAGTTGTATAAAGTAACTAGATCTTTTTGGGATCTACAAGTTGCTTTTTATTCAGAGTTTGGAAAACCAGAGAATATGGATTGGGAAACCCCATAAATAACCAAGGGCAAACAACAAACAACTGTCACTTTAATTTCAAAAAAGCGTAAACATTTTTTTACCTTTTTTGGTGAAGAAACCAAGTGAGTAGCTCCTTGATCAAGTTTACTGCTGGTCCAGCTTAAAACTGAACAAAAACAGGAATATGTCAGGAACATAAAATTGCCTCTAAAGTATTTGCTGGTTTCTTCAAGTCGTAAAGGAAATTGAACCTGGTAATGATGATATTGTAGATGATATTGTGAATAAAGATTATGATGGTGGTGATGGTGATGGTGATGGTGATGATGGTGATGATGATGATGATGGTAATGATGATGGTGATGATGATGGTGATGATGGTGGTGGTGATAATGGTGGTGGTGATGTGATGTGATGAAGGTTATGATGATGGTAATAATAGTGATGATGATGATAACGATAACGATAATATTGATGATGAAAGTGGTAATGATGGTGATAATAATGATGATGATGGTGATGATGTTGATAACAATGATTGTGATGATGGTGATAATGATGTTAATGATGATAATGACAACAGTGATGATTATATATCATACCTGGAAGAGAGGCCACATCAACAGGTGGTGGTCCAGATGGTGTTGGTAGTACTTCACAGTAATAAGTACACAACAGGACAGGAAAGGGTGATGATGTAACATGGAGCTTTTGCCTGAAAAACAAGCAATAACCATCCAACATCATTTCTGTGGTTTTCAATATTTTGCACACGGCGTGACCACAGTCATCACCGAGGTCACTGCACTGTTAGACCAATCAAATTGCACAAGAAAACAACATTAAAAAAATAACTGTTCTAAATCTCGCGTTCTGATTGGTTGTGAGCGCGTGCTTTATGAGAGCACACAGTGCACAGTTATCGTAATTTGTATTTTATGAAAGAATTTAAAAACTTGCTTGCTGTACTGTGTGCAGTTATGAAGCACTTGGGGATTGCTTGCTGTACTGTGTGCAGTTATGAAGCACTTGGGGATTGGCAGAACACTCGAGAAGTGTCCAGAAGCACTCCGCTACGTGTCGTGCTACTCCTAACACTTCTCTTGTGTTCTGCCAATCCCCGCGTGCTTTATAACTGCACACAGCACGCACGCGTGTTTTCTATTTCTTCATCCAATCGAAATCCTAAAAAACCATCACAGTCACGGCAAGCAAGCATAAGATACCAAGCTTTTCACGGTAACGCGCTCTCACCACTACGCCACCCATGCTTCCCAACAAAATGAGTCTGCAATCAAGTAACACAGCGGTAATTTGGAACTCGCGAATGTCCTATTGCTTCAACTTACCATGGTGGGTGTATCCTTACAGCAGACCCCACTCTTATCATCAGCTCTTTCATAGTCGGAGTATCAAATACTATATCAAGTACATTGGGTGCTGCAGACTCTCCTTTATTCGGTAAGACACAACATCTGGTGATGTGTAGGGAGTACTGGGTCTGTAATGATAGTACCTGGACGTCAAGGGCTGAAGAAGAATCTTGCTCGGCTGCAGCTGAGAATATAACCAGTAAATAATAAAATGATAAAATAAATATCATTAATATTTTTTATTTTACGTCATGTCTCAGATCTGTGAGTTAGCCGTGCCCTGACTTAGATCAGCCCAGAGGTTGTTTCATGGTTCTATCTGTGAGTTAGCCGTGCCCTGACTTAGATCAGCTCAGAGGTTGTTTCAGGGTTCTATCTGTGAGTTAGCCATGCCCTGACTTAGATCAGCCCAGAGGTTGTTTCAGGGTTCTATCTGTGAGTTAGCCATGCCCTGACTTAGATCAGCCCAGAGGTTGTTTCAGGGTTCCATCTGTGAGTTAACAGTGCCCTGACTTAGATCAGTCCAGAGGTTGTTTCAGGGTTGGATCTGTGAGTTAGCCATGCCCTGACTTAGATCAGCTCAGAGGTTGTTTCAGGGTTCCATCTGTGAGTTAGCCATGCCCTGACTTAGATCAGCCCAGAGGTTGTTTCATGGTTCTATCTGTGAGTTAGCCATGCCCTGACTTAGATCAGCCCAGAGGTTGTTTCATGGTTCTATCTGTGAGTTAGCCATGCCCTGACTTAGATCAGCCCAGAGGTTGTTTCAGGGTTCTATCTGTGAGTTAGCCATGCCCTGACTTAGATCAGCCCAGAGGTTGTTTCATGGTTCTATCTGTGAGTTAGCCGTGCCCTGACTTAGATCAGCCCAGAGGTTGTTTCAGGGTTCTATCTGTGAGTTAGCCATGCCCTGACTTAGATCAGCCCAGAGGTTGTTTCAGGGTTCTATCTGTGAGTTAGCCATGCCCTGACTTAGATCAGCTCAGAGGTTGTTTCATGGTTCTATCTGTGAGTTAGCCATGCCCTGACTTAGATCAGCCCAGAGGTTGTTTCAGGGTTTGATCTGTGAGTTAGCCATGCCCTGACTTAGATCAGCCCAGAGGTTGTTTCATGGTTCTATCTGTGAGTTAGCCGTGCCCTGACTTAGATAAGCCCACAGAGGTTGTTTCAGGGTTCCATCTGTGAGTTAGCCACGCCCTGACTTTGATCAGCCCAGAGGTTGTTTCAGGGTTTGATCTGTGAGTTAGCCATGCCCTGACTTAGATCAGCCCAGAGGTTGTTTC
This sequence comes from Actinia tenebrosa, assembly GCF_029948245.1. NCBI lineage: Eukaryota > Metazoa > Cnidaria > Anthozoa > Actiniaria > Actiniidae > Actinia > Actinia tenebrosa. Next base: position 1,764,717 of record NW_028292579.1, on the reverse strand, counting down.
ATGGTTCTATCTGTGAGTTAGCCATGCCCTGACTTAGATCAGCCCAGAGGTTGTTTCATGGTTCTATCTGTGAGTTAGCCGTGCCCTGACTTAGGTAAGCCTACAGAGGTTGTTTCAGGGTTCCATCTGTGAGTTAGCCATGCCCTGACTTAGATCAGCCCAGAGGTTGTTTCAGGGTTCTATCTGTGAGTTAGCCATGCCCTGACTTAGATCAGCCCAGAGGTTGTTTCAGGGTTTTATCTGTGAGTTAACCGTGCCCTGACTTAGATCAGCCCAGAGGTTGTTTCAGGGTTTTATCTGTGAGTTAACAGTGCCCTGACTTAGATTAGCACAGAGGTTGTTTCAGGGTTTAATAAAAAAATCTTTTAAAGGTTTTTTGAAGGAATGACAGGGCTCTGTGATTAAGAGTGAGAAAGAGGAGGGTTTCAAAAACTGTTTAGGTAAGGATATAACCGATGTAAATGTAATACAGTACCATTTTGTTCATTTTTGATTGTTTCTTTATGAGCCCTGAAGGATTTTTCTGATTTTTCTCTGTTAATGAGTCTTTGTAGCTGCTCTGCGAGACCAGATCTGAAATTACAGGAATAGTGGTTTAGCATTATTACGTGATGGCAGCCATGTTAGATGGCAGGAACAGTACAATTGTTTTACATGAGAAAGAATTCAATTCCCGAGAGCAAAGGGATTTTATTGTTCTGCCATCTAACCACAGGCAGTCCAGAGTACGGCACTGGCATGTGATGGTGCAAAACCTCTATGGGTTAAAAAAATCAGTGTACAACGAAAGACAAGTAAATGAGAAATGGAAAATGAGAAACAAAAGGAGGAACAAAAAAGTAGAAAATATGAAACCAAAAGGATGAAAAGCTAAGAATAAGAATGAGAAAATGAAAAAAAAAATAAACGTAAAAAAAAATAAAATAGAATGATAAGGTAGAAAAAGGATGGTACAGCAATGCAAAAGTGGATAAATAAAAATGTTATAATGGGAAATGGAAAAATGACAAGTGGGAAAATGAAAATGAAAATGGTAATTATGGAACATTTTCAAATGACAAGTGGGAAAATAAAAAGGGAAATTAAGAAATGATGGTAATTGAACTTAGTGGAGTGCAATAGAACTCTTTGCCTTCGTTGTTTGTTGCTTGGTGTGTTGTGATAGGGTTACCATGGTTACTGCTGGCATTTGTAGCCAGGCCCCTCTCTTACTAATCCGAAATTCTGGTCTGATTGATGAGTTTAACTTTCTTTTAGTTTCCTGGTGTTACCAAAATATTCCGAATGAAGAGGCTTTGCAATTTTCTAATACAGGGTTCGTGCTGAGGTAACGCTGGCTAACTATTCAAGGAGTATACAAAGACCCAAAAATGAATTTTCAAGGAGTATGTTCAGCTAACTGTGCCAAGGTTTTACATGGTGGTTGTGCATGGTCGACTTTCAGATTTTCCAATTTTTCTGACTAGATCTATTTCAGAACCATGCAAGTAATGATCGAAGCAAAAATTCAAGGAGTTTTCAAGGAGTTTTCAAGGGTTTTGCTAAAATCGTAAAATTGAAGAGCTTTTCAAGTGCCCTTGAAAACGTGAATTAAATTCAAGGAGTTTTCAAGGAGTTTAAGGAGTAGCACGAACCCTGATAATAGTCCACTTTAAGCTTCATTGTTCGTTGTGCACATTTCAGACCATGTGATGTCACTTTTGGAAGTTGATTCTTTCATGTAAGTATTTTAACATGTTCGTCATAAAAGAACAATTCTCAAGGGAATGTAACGTGGTCTGAAATGGGTAATTTGCATACGAAGCTAAAGAGGTCTATTTGCTCTAAAATCAAACAGATAAAAATGGCAGAATTCCTGAATAAATCAAATTGCTGAGAGCCAATCAGATTGCAGAATCACCAGTGATTTCAAAATGGATATAATGAAAAATTACCTTATCGAAAGAAGAATAAATTTATCAACTTTACATAATACCCAATTTCGTTGCACAAACATTTCTGATTTTTCACTCAACTTATTTTCGCATAATAATTTTTAGTAAAAATAAACAGGTGATTATTGAAAATCTCGTGCGCTGATTGGTCAAGAAACTCACACTATCACACAATAATCACCTCGCTTTGTTGTTGTTACCGGAAAAAATGCCTTTACGTTCTTTTATTTCTTTTTTTGAAAGAATCACCTGTGTATTTATACTAAAACAATTATTTACCTCAGCCTCAGTGATTATCGGTGAATAATAAATGATAATTAATGATATTTACAAAATGAATTAGAGTACAAACACTAAAAGTGTGCAACATAAATATCACTAAATAGTGTTGTTTTATGCTAACTATATTATATTTTCTTTTGTTTTGTTTGATTAGTGCTATTTACTGCTAAATAGTGATTACAATTGCACACATTTAGTGTTTGTACTCTACTATTTTTATTCATTATTTTAAATAAATATGCAGTCAAACCTCTTAAATTTCTGTTTCTTCTTTGCAGAATCAAACTTCATATCAGGAGAATATGGAGCGTCTTGGTTTGTGCTTGACGAGTGGTGTTGTACTTGTTTCAACCATTCACTCCCAGTTTTGGGTGTTCTCTCTGGAATGGCTGAACGTGTGGGTGTAAGAGTTGGTGTTGGTGTTGGTGTTTCTATATCAAGGTCTTCAGTTTCCTTTAAAACAAGATGAAGGTGAAGCTAACTTTATATTCATCAAAGTTCCAATTATAAATGTAAATTTATGCTTCACTGTCCTAAAATTGATCATAGTAGTTTCAAAACCCTTGGCCCCTAAATCTACATCTAGACCCACTATTCCCTAGTCAGTCTGTCTGTCCCTCCATCTAACAGTCAGTCAGTCTGTCTGTCTGTCCCTCCATCTGTCAGTTAGCCAGTCTGTCTGTCTGTCACTCCATCTGTCAGTCAGCCAGTTTGTCTGTCTGTACCTCCATCTGTCAGTCAGCCAGTCTGTCTGTCTATCCCTCCATCCGTCAGTCAGTCAGTCTGTCTGTCTGTCCCTCCATCTGTCAGTCAGTCTGTCTGTCTGTCTGTCCCTCCATCTGGCAGTCAGTCTGTCTGTCTGTCTGTCCCTCCATCTGTTAGTCAGTCAGTCTGTCTGTCTGTCTGTACCTCCATCTGTCAGTCAGCCAGTCAAACGACAGATAGCTTAGTTGAATGTGTGGATTTAACAGTAAGTGAATAAATGTGTGAACTGTGGATAGAAGGGGAAGAAATATTGAATGAACAAATGAATGAATAAAGCAAGCAAGCAAAGAAGCAAGCAAGCAAGCAAGCAAGCAAGCAAGCAAGCAAGCAAGCAAGCAAGCAAGCAAGCAAGCAAGCAAGCAAGCAAGCAAGCAAAGAAGCAAGCAAGCAAGCAAGCAAGCAAGCAAGCAAGCAAGAAGCAAGCAAGCAAGCAAGCAAGCAAGCAAGCAAGCAAGCAAGCAAAGAAGCAAGCAAGCAAGCAAGCAAAGAAGCAAGCAAGCAAAGAAGCAAGCAAGCAAGCAAGCAAGCAAGCAAGCAAAGAAGCAAGCAAGCAAGGAAGCAAAGAAGCAAGCAAGCAAGCAAGGAAGCAAAGAAGCAAGCAAGCAAGCAAGCAAGAAGGATGAAAGGACAGAAAGAAGGAAAAAATGATGTTAGATCAAATTACCTTAACTTTCTCTTCTTCATCTGAAGAATTGAAATCTTTGATCTAAAAAAGTAGAAAATGGACTTAACCTGGACTTAACCTTAAATGAAACCAGTCTCCACTAATTGAGTTGTTTTAAGGGCATGAAAGATGAAAGAATTTAACCTTATCAATACAATCATGATGAATTTAACTAAATCTTTCAAAGTCTTAGCAAAGAAAATATCTCAAACAATTTCAATTTCTCACTCTCATTGTTCGTATTTTTTTAGCTTCTTCATTCCAACTTCAATAATCAAAACTTTTTTTTTGTCCTTTTTTCACGAGGGTAGCACTTAATAGCCAGTGTCTAACAAACCTGTGGCCCTCATTCCTTGATCGAATTGGAATTTAGGAATTGATTTTTGCGGAGGGAGGAAAACCGGAGAATCCGGAAAACCCTTGAAGCACAGGAAAGAACCAACAAACAACTCTACTCATATACAACACCGAACCCGGCGAGACTCGAACTCGGGTTGCATCGATGAGAGGCGAGAGCTCACACCGCTACGCCACCTGTGCTTCCCAATAATAACCCTTTAATAACCGTTTATTTAACAGTTAGGCCCACAGCCCAAAGGATTAAGATTCCTCATTAGACAAAGCTTAGTAGACTATTTACAGTCAAACTAAGAAAAATTTGAACACCTAAAATATGCTTGGAATGTTAAAAATCATATTCTGACCAATCCCATGTGACAGTCAATTAGAAATTAATTCATTCTTGCATTCTCTGCACACCTTTAAAATGTTAAATTACACATCAGCTACTCTTTTTGTAAGTTTAAATTTTATAAAATGTGAAAAATTAAAATCCTTGAAAGCTTGTAATATACTCTAAATTAAGAGTAACTTCGAAGCTGAAGTCAACAATTACCAGCACCTTACAATAGACTCATTCACAACTTCAAACAAAAGACTGTAACTTGTGATAACACCCACACATCTTTACATGACGATAACGACTAATTACCATTTACATTACGACCGAACCAGAGATATAAATACCATCAACTGTCTCTCGTTTTCTCACTGGACTCTGAAGATGGCTTCC